>NW_003547119.1:27924-29254 GCF_000090795.2 Amphimedon queenslandica | reverse complement strand
GTGCAAATAGTTCTTCATTGCAGAGCACATTTTTTAAGTATCTGCTCCCATGGAGTTAACATCAACTGTTGCTTATGAAGCTCAATGAAACAAGACGGCAACAAAGAATCAAGAGAAACAACCTCTGGAACAAAAACCACATGAACATGTACACATAGATGACATGTACAATCATGTGATAGTCATGTGACATACCATTACCTTTAATAGGTCTGTCTGCTAGGAATGTAACTACTTGACTCCTTCCTCTTAATTCTTGAGGTATCACTACTGACAGTATATCATTAGTCCTTTCAATTCCTTCATGAACCTCAAACTGAACTGATTGAGCATATAGTGAACCAGCTGCAATTAATAATGACAGTAACGATTTGAGAAAATATTTCATTTGTATATTTTTCAGAGTCTTATATGTTCTTATGTTGTGCAGCAAGTTTGAGCTGATTGAAATAAAAATTAGATTATTTAAAAAAATTTTAAAGATACTCAAAAATCGGGCCAATTTCCCCATACTATAGCACAGGGTTGATGACCAAAAATGAAAGGGTGAAAATTTTCCACTTTAATAATTTTTTTAATGCATATACACGTTCTTATATTGTGTAGAAAGTTTGAGCTAATTCTGATCAAATTTGGATTTTTTTACAAATTTTTCAAATTGCTCCAAAATCAGGCAAAAATCCCTGTACTATTAGTAACGCGGTAGCGTTACTAAGTAGGATTCACCCCCAAACAAAATGGCTACCACGACTTTTGCAGCCTTGCTATACCAGGAAACATAGGCGGCTGCAGGATTTGACTACTAGTCGGGCATGGGTGTGGCATAGGAAATGGGTTGGGCGCGAAGCGCGCTGCGATTTTGGCCACACCCTCTTTTATGCACCCTTTTTAGCACAATTTTTTGGTAGAGAAGGGGGGTTATTGTAATAAAGTAGTGGGTGGTGTAGCTCCAACACTGACTTCTGTAGTGGTAATAGTACTAGTAGTAGTATTAGTAGAGGAAGTAGAAGAATAGGGTGATGGAGAATGAGCAACAATTGATTGTACATCAACTGTAGCTGTAAAAACTGTAGCTGTATCAACCACAAGAGTAGACTGAGACTCATGATCATCAACTCTCAGCAAGAAACTGACCTAAAGTAAGAATTATGAGATAATCTGTATTATTGACTTCTATACTGTACTTACTAGGTTCACTTTGTAAACTGTTGTTCCTTTTTAGCAGGCTTGTTCACAAAGGACATAGTGAAGCTAGTCCAGGCTTTTAGACATTGCAACTGACAAGAAAAGAACACTGAAATAGCACTAAATAATGAAATGATTATGCTTT
>NW_003547119.1:25502-27914 GCF_000090795.2 Amphimedon queenslandica | reverse complement strand
TCCGGTCAGAATTTTTGGTCGGGCATTGCCCCTAAATGCCCGACCCTGCAGCCGCCTATGCCAGGAAAACGAGCTCCTATGCTTACCAGACTTTTTAGAGGACCTCATCTTGACCAGAGGACTCCTCTGGTACCAATAGCGTGGCTCTAAACCTAGTCTAAGTACATCACCACTAAGGAAAGCCAAAAATCTGCAAACCGGCCGTTTTGTTCAGCCACCTTTTTTCATCATCATCATCATCATCATCATCAAGAAAGTCCTGGAATTCAGTTGGCGAGCTGTATCTCGATCTTGACTCGTGCTAGAAGTATAATTCTTACACCACTCTACTCCAACAGTCTATGCGCAGATCCATGTCCCCTAAAATCATTCTCCAAGATAAGAAAAAGTGACGTTATGACTGCTGTATCAGGCCAACTTACCTCCCGTCGCCATTTTGTTAATTATAGAAGCATGCCATGTGCTCCAAAATTTGGGCGTGGTCGCGCATGCTCAGATCTCAGGACTGGGAAAAGCGGCAATCAATGTTTTAACCTAGCTAGGCTAGCTATGCTTGGAATCAATTGCATTACTTAGTGGAGGTTTTCAGCTAAAACTTAAAAGAAGGCATTAATCTTACATATTATTCTTTTATCAAGTGTTTAATGAATTATTTTAATTAAAAAAACAATTAATGTTATAATAATGCAATGATTATGACTTTGACATCAGGAAGAACAAGAATAGATAGTATAGGGAAGATGGAGCTTCTTGAACAAGGATTCAAGTCAGGACTATAGTATTAATTTCACTTGCCATCAGTATAGTAGATATTCCTTCAGCATATCTATTTTTGGCTGTGACTGCTGTCTCTCATAAATGCTGTAAAGTCATAACAATAATTAAATAATTGTTTGTGTAAAATCAACAAGTGTCACAATTGCAACTAAAAACATATTATAAATATTATAAAAAAATCAACACAAACAAGAACATAATAAATTAAAAAAAACAAGATTGAGTAGGATTCCGAATGACCAACGAAAATACAAAATGAAAATCCTACTCTCGTGACGCAAATTCTACTCTACATTGCAAGGTGATTCATAAGTTTTGCATAAGAACATTAAAAGTAAAATGTAGAGTAGAATTTGCGTCACGAGAGTAGGATTTTCATTTTGTATTTTCGTTGGTCGTTCGGAATCCTATTCAATCTTGTTTTTTTAATTTTTTATGTTTAGTACAGGGTCATGAGCAAATTTTTGCCAAAAATTAAAGCATGAGAATTCTCCATTTTTATAATTTTTCCTGATAAATATACATGTTCTCATGTTGTGTAGCAAGTTTGAGCTGATTCCAATCAAAATTAGCTTCATACTATAGTACCCATTACTCTTATACTGTGTGTGTTATACTTCACTCCAAAGTTACCTGATCTATAGCTGAGGTCTCCACTGACTCCATTAGCTGTTCTATGTAGTATCCATCTTCTTCTTAAATCATATAATGCTCTGTAAAACTTGTGATCAGTTTGACTGGATAATTTCTTGAGTGGCTCAGCTCCTTTTCTTAATATCTTGGAAGCTACATCAAGTGCCTAAAAAATTCATGATAAAATCAACATACACGTACATGTACATGTACATACACAATGTGTACACATTCATTAACTATCAATCTAATAGAGACAAAGCTCACCAAACGAACTGCTATTCATAATAAACTAGAGTTGCACCAATACAAGAATTTGCCGATATTCCGATTAACAGATTATACTGTAAAAAACTGCCGATACAGATGTAAATACCGATTAAAAAGAAATCTTTATTTTTAATTAATCATAGTGCAAATGCATGCAATTTGCACAAAACTTGAACACAGCTGGTTACCAATTGCTGACTTACATGTACATGTACATGTATCTTCTTTACTAAAAAGTGAAGTACTACTGTTATATATTGCTATATTATTTTGGTATTGATTCCTATTATTATTTTCTAAGGCATTTTGATTACAGTTATTTCTAGTATTATTATTATTGTTATTATGATTATTATTACTACTATTGTTATTACAATTATTATTATTACTATTATTAATTATTATTATTATTGCATTGCTGTACGATGTTATTTCTTTTCCTTCTAGCTGATGCTTATGATTTACTATGCTTATTAGTTCATGTATACTGATTCTGATTGTTGTGTAATGTGTTGTCATTGTGATGTAATATGATGTAATACTGTTTGTATATAAGTGTATGCTCTTTTCATTTTTGTTGGAAGAGATTTTAGCCTTTTTACAATAATCAATATTTACAAAATACGAAGGTCAAGCTCTCTCCATTCGGTCACTACAACTACCATATTGACAACACTCTTTTTGAAATTTTGAACCATTGTAGCTGGTATGGGTGTAGTCAATAACTTTTAT
>NW_003547119.1:14930-23756 GCF_000090795.2 Amphimedon queenslandica | reverse complement strand
TGCTTACCACATCAACAAAAATTAAATGACAAACTCAGACACAATTCACTTGAAAAGAAGTTAAAACCTATTCTGAAGTAGGGGATGAAGACGGAGAAAGAGGAGGAGGAAAAGGGGACAAAGGAGAAGAGCAAGAGAAAAGAGATCAAATATTAAGCAATAATAAAATGCTTACGATGTCAACACAAAGTTAGGAAGCAAGTCTTGTATGGACACAATTCATTTTGAACATAACCCATTGGTAGTCTTAGAGGAAAGGAGAGAGAGAGAGAGAGCAGAAAGTGAGAGAATTTGTCAATCAATTATTAGCATGCCGTCTTATGAGAGTTTTATAACAACATCAAGTCTTACTCAATCAGTCTAGACTGAAATCATAGCCCAGTGAGGGAGAAGGAAAACACTAAAACACCAGCTGAAAAGGAAGCGGGCCTCCAAAATGAGATAACTATAATAATAAATGAGCAAAACCATCATAGTAAATATACAACAGAAGTAGTACCATACTTTTCAAAAGACTTCAGTGAATATCTAAGGACCAAACGGCCAAAGAATAGACTAGCAGTAATGGAGGAAGAAAGAGAAGGACGCCATTAGCAGCTGGATTAATTGGGAACTGAACTGCGCATGCGCAGTGGGCGTGGTATTGTTAGATTAATTATTGCATGACAATGATGACACTTTGATAGTGGGTATTTTCCACCAAATGGGGGAATATAACACAATATAACACCTAGGGGTTTACCCCCCAGTGGTGGAAAACCAAAAAGTGGGTATTTTCCACAGATATAGTGGGTATAACCCACCATCGTTTTTGCAGTGTAAGCCTTTAATTTGCTTAGTCCTAGTTCTAGTTCTGGTTCCAAATTTGCAGTTTGTATAGTTCTAGTTTTAGTTATAGTTTTTTATCAGTACTTTGTATAGTTCTAGTTTTAGTTCTAGTTCCAAGCAGATACTCTACATACATGTAGTTATAGTTTTAGTTCTAGTTTTAAGCTCCTAGTTTTCATAGTTCTAGTGTAGTTCTAGTTCTAGTTTAGTTCTTTTTCCTTTATTTTCACACTTTTTTCAATGATATAAGCTCTAATAAGGGTAGTTGGCAACATTTTATGTAGTCAATAGCATATAGTTTTAGCATTAGTTCCATAAAAATAATAGTTCTAGTACTAGTTCTAGTACCAACATCAATTTACAAATAGTTCTAGTTCTAGTTATAGTTCAAAGAAGAGTTAGCTACTAGTTCTAGTTCTAGTTATAGTTCTATAGCTAGAAAATTGTTAGTTTAGTTATAGTTCTAGTTCTTGGAACTAGAACTAGCTAAAAATAATGGAACTAAATGACTTTTTAGTTCTAGTTCCAAAGAACTAAAACAACACTACTGTGCACCTAATTATATTAAACACAATACAGGTAAAGAAATAGTACATTCACACTATGGCCAATACTATGCCTTCATAATCTTCTATATTGAGGTACATGTATTGTGCATGCATAACTGAGTAAAGTAACAAATCATGAGAAGCTAACTTTCTTTTTAATTTTGTATTGATATGAAGGAGGTAATGTGTATTTCTTATTAACATAAACTGGATCCAGTGACAGGTATTGATGATGATTATGAACAATTTGTAACACATCAGACAGTACACTAACTTCAGTCAATGCTTAGACAAAACTAATAATAAAGTTTAACTATCCTTTATGTATGCAATACATTGATACATGATTTATACCATAATTTCTCTAAAAATTCGTCATTACTGTGTTGGGGCAAATAATTTTTAAAACGAAGTTTTAGACGTCAAACGGAATTAATTAAGCCAAAATTGTTATTTTTGACAAATTTAGAGGCAGCATGGTGGAGCGTGAGTGCGTCATGGAAGTCTGCCAAGTTGCTGCTTACCTGCCACTCCATTGCCAGTAAAGATGAATAGAGAGAATCCTGACGAAATTAGAACAAGCGGTAGGGATATTTTTGTGACGAATAATTAGACTACTTTAGGTACTATTTCTCCCAAATAATTATTTATTTTTGAAATTAGGGTGCCGAAATTTTAGAGAAATTACGGTACTCTTTTGTTTATACAAATTCATATACCGTATAGCGGGTATATTTCGTCTGGGAAAATGTTCGTTCTAAGCAGGATTAGAAATTTTCGTTCGTTTTATTTTCGTTCTGAGCAGTTATTTTGCACACGTGGCATTGAGGAAACGCCCTTTTCGTTTGGAAAATGTTCGTTCCACAAGGAATGAGAACGAAATTAAACTCGAAAGGAATATACCCGCTATACGGTATTTATGTACTTGAGTTTTTAGTTGTAGGACCAGAAACTCCCTCCTCCTCTTGTTTCTTCTTTCCTTCTTCTCTGTCATTATCATCATCAGCTCTCTCTTCTCTAAAGTCAACATTTTAGTTTCTGAGAGGTCTCCTATCCTACAAACGATGTACACGTACACGCATCATAGATATTAGAGTAAATGAAAGGGATTGGAAACGGGGGCGTAGGCTGGTTGATGTTGCTATTGGTTACGGGCCCAAAACCTGGTTGATTCCCATATTTATGGAGGTCCAAGAGGACGCTTACTTATGATATACCTACCGTTCGATATAGAAAGTGTTGGACTACCTGCAGCAAGGTTTTTACTTCTACAACGCTATTTTGCAACGAGTTATAGGTACAACAAAAAATTTTTCACTTTTCGCCCTTTTTCTGTTATAACAAACTCATGCTTCAAGGATTCTAACCCTAACTAGTATCATTCGATATGCAAATGGAAACTCTTTCATATGATTATAAAGATATTGCATTTTACTCTAGCTTGTTTTCAAAAAAAGGATTATAATGACAAAAAAAAACATTTTATGGCTTTAAAAATGCCATAACATTAACATGGTAAAATTATCTGTACAATAGAAAACAGAATTATAAAGAGGAAACATTAGGCTACTTGATGCATTAATTCCACTTGCATAGGAACACTTGTTTGCGAGATATTGCTCCTAAAAGAAAGAAAATCAAGGGTAAATTGTGACAAAAAATTTCAACGAGCCTCTGTCAGCCTAGCAGCAATACAAATGAATGGAGGTTGGGCTACGCCCACGCTTCCGTTTCCAATCCCTTTCATTTACTCTATTATCTATGCATGCATGCTCTAACCCTAGCCACACCTCTTTGCAGACTGGCTTTTATAGGGAGTGTCTTCAGTGTCTTGTATTTCTGAAATGGCGGATCCGGTTGAGGTTGTTGCGCTCTTCTCTGCTTATTCTTCAGGTGATATTGATCGTGTTATTAGTTTGATTGATGCTGGAATGTCTCTTTTTACTCCTAACGATGAAGGTAACACATTGTTTCACTTGTGCTGTACCAATAATACTGACGGACCCAGAATATTAGAACATATTTTCACTGTAGTTGACTCGTCAAGTCATAGCATTGATAGTACAGCACATAGTTACTATGATAAGCAGTGGAAAAGTGTAGATTTTAATCTAGTAAAACGGGTACTTTATATTAGAAATAATGATGGTGTTACACCCCTTAATTTAGCTTGTAGCAATGGAATACCTGGGTGTGTTCGATTGATTCTATCACACTTCCCTGCTACGGCTAAAAGTTCTATACTATTTGAATTATTTAACGATGTCATTAAATGCATAAACGATGCTGCTAGTTGGCAGATTATTCGATTATTATTAGTGAAAATAACACTCAGAGATATGATGGACACGTGTAATAAATGTGAAGACACTCAACATCTCCTAAGATTCTTTCCTATGGATAATGAATACTTTCAGTTAAGTGATGGAAGGACAACTATACTTCATTTAGCAGCTACGTCTGGTGATCTAGAATACTTGACTACTATTATTTGTTTAGGCTTTGATATAAACAGATTAGATAGTGATGGCTACACTCCTCTACACAGAGCTTTTCAATATGGCTGTGTATCAATAGCTAAATGTCTTATTAGTCAACCCAACTGTGAAACATCAAGTAAAGATTACTATGTGGTGCTGTTACATGTTGCCGCTAGTGAATTAGGTGACCTATCATTAGTACAGAGTCTGGTGGAAAGAGGTGTTGATGTTAATATTAGTAACTGTAATGGTACAACTGCATTGCATTATTCTTGTCGTTGGGGTCACTTATCAATTGTAGAGTATTTGACATCTCTTCCTCAATTAAATTATACAAAAGATACTTGGGGTAGAACAAGTATTCATTTCTCGGCGGAGTTTGGGCAAGCACATGTTGTCAAGTATCTTGTTGAATCATGTAACCATGATGTTAATGTAGAGGATAAGTATGGCAATACTCCACTGTACATGGCATGTGTTTATAATCATTTACCAGTAGTAGAGTATTTAACAGCACAACCAAACTGTAACATTAATAGTAATAATGGGAGTCATCCTCTAATAGCAGCAGCAGATAAGGAACATTTAGAAATAGTGAAGCATCTCATTGAATCTGCAGGTTGTAATATTAATGTTAGAGAAAGGGGAACAGGTTTCACTCTGTTACATAAAGCATGCTATAATGGATCACTTTCAATAGTAGAATATTTGATATCTAAGCCACAGTGCGACATTGAAGTTATAGACATTAAATTAAACCAACCACTTCATTATGCAGCATGTCAAGGACACAAGAAAGTAGTTTCAATTGTAGGAAAGAAAGTGAGTCAGGATGGTTTATTTAAATGTATAGCATCAGCAGGACAACTAGCCGAACCAGATATAATGAAACTATTAAATGATTGTTCTGAAGATAGGAAATCATTAATTAATGCATGTCAATCAGGAAGTGTAGACATTGTACGTCATCTAGTGATTGACAAAGATTATGATGTTAATGCTAATGAGAGGTTTGGCAATGGCTATACACCACTACATTATGCATGTGAAAAGGGTAATTTTGAAATTGTTAGAATTTTAACCACTAATCATCTACAATGTAATACTGAAGTTGAGAACAGTTTTAAGGACAGACCACTACACAAAGCATGTGAATCCGGAAATTTAGACATTGTATGTCATCTTGTGATTGACAAACACTGTGATGTTAATGCAAAAGGAAGGAATGGCAATACACCATTACATTATGCATGTGAAAACTGTCATTTTGAAATTGTTAAAATTCTGACTAATCATCCACAATGTAATATTGAAACTGAAAACTTTTCTTATGACAGATCACTACACAAAGCATGTGAATCTGGAAATTTAGACATTGTACATCATCTTGTGATTGACAAACACTGTGATGTTAATGCAAAAGGAAGGAATGGCAATACACCATTACATTATGCATGTGAAAATTTTCATTTTGAAATTGTTAAAATTCTGACTAATCATCCACAATGTAATATTGAAACTGAAAGCATTTTTAATGACAGACCACTACACGAAGCATGTAAATCTGGAAATTTAGACGTTGTATGTCATCTTGTGATTGACAAATACTGTGATGTTAATGGAAAAGGGAGGTATGGCAATACACCATTACATTATGCATGTGAAAAGGGATTTTTTGAAATTGTTAAAATTTTGACTACTCATTCACAATGTAATCTTGAAGCTGAAGACAATTCCAAGTGCAGACCACTACACAAAGCATGTATATCTAGAAATTTAGACATTGTACGCCATCTTGTGATTGACAAATACTGTGATGCTAATGCTAAAGGGATGAATGGTTATACACCATTACATTATGCATGTGAAAAGGGCTTTTTTGAAATTGTTAAAATTCTGACTAATCATTCACAATGTAATCTTGAAGCTGAAGACAATTCTAAATACAGACCATTACACAAAGCATGTGAATCTAGAAATTTAGACATTATACACCATCTTGTGATTGACAAATGCTGTGATGTTAATGCTACAGGGGGTTATTATGGCTATACACCATTACATTATGCATGTGAAAAGGGTCATTTTGAAGTTGTTAAGTATCTGACCAATCATCCACAATGTAATATTGAAGCTGAAGATTATTGCAATAGGAGGCCATTGCATCTTGCATTAAATAATCAATTTCCTGATATGAATATTGTCAATTATCTTGTTAAAGATAAAGGATGTAATACTCAGGGGATAAGAACACATAACAGGAAAACTCAAAATTATCTTCACATTCATCAATCCAGTGGTATAGCATTATTACGTGTCGTTAAGTGTATATTGACAGGTCCTCCTGGTGCTGGTAAGAGTACATTAAAGAAGAGACTCCTCAATAAATCTCTTGATACAGAACCTTCACTTAGTACTGGTGTAATTGATGCAGCTGTACCAGTTAATTCATTTCGTAAACTATTACAGCACAATGCAGTAGTGACTACAGAGTGGAAGGAACAGGAACTCGATGAAGAAGCTATACTGATCACTAAGAAACTATTACCAGCAAACAACACATCAGATGAAAGCGCTAGACCTAGTGCATCTCATCAGTTTAATTTACCATTTGTATATACAAAAACTTCATTATTAAAAAAAAATTCAAGATCACTAGAAGAAATAGGCCTATCTGATCAACATGATGATACAAGTGTTACATTTTCACCAACTTTCATGCACTCTGAAGTAATTGATGCAGCAAGTTATTATGAAACAGACTCATTTGCAAATATGGAGCATGAGAATATAGTTGATTCATGCAGAGCACCTGTCAATTGTGAGGAGGAAGAAACCAGAACTGATACTGAAAAGCAAAATAGCAACAGTTCTGTGTTAAATGGACTTTCAGATTATGTAATGAAGATACCTGTTAGAAAAAGACAAGAATATGAGTGGAAGTTTAAAGCAAATGATGACAATCACACAATGTTACACATCATTGATACTGGAGGACAACCCGAGTTTCATGAAATATTACCAGCTCTTATAACTGGCCCAGCTATCAATCTACTGGTATTCAAACTAACTGAAGATTTAAGGAGTCGCTATCAAATAATCTATCGAACCTCTGATGGTGATTCTAAACCTTATGAAACCTCATTGACACATGAAGAAGTGATATTCCGTTCACTAGCAAGCATAGCTTGTTTAAGACAGAATACTATTGGATGGAGTTTTGATGAAATACCTATTGAAGATAATTCAGAACCTGTTGCCTTCCTTATTGCTACACACAGAGACCAAGTGGATGAGAATAAAGTAAGTGAAGTCAACGAACAGTTACAGATAAAAATTAAAAAGAGTTCAGATTTGTTTAACGATAACCTTGTACAATTTTCTGAAGAAGAGCAAGTAATTTTTCCACTTGACACTACAAAGGATAAAGAAGAAGTAGATCACCTTCGTTCTTTCCTTCACAAGGTTATATCAAAAAAGTTTCAGGAATTAGAAATACCAGCTTCTTGGTGTACTCTTAGTTTAAAATTACGAAAAAGTAAAAAAAAGCTTTTCAAATACGATACATGTTTCAAGTTAGCTCAAGAGTGTGGTATCAAAGGTACAGAAGAGTTTAAAAAAGTTTTATGGTATTTACATCACAGAGTGGGTACCATCATGCATTATCCTAATGTAGCAGGTTTGGAGGATATTATTATCACTGATCTTCAACTAGTGTTTGATCGTATCACTAATCTCATCACAACATGCTTCACTTTTAAACAGTCAGGTAGTGCTGCTGTGGGGGAAGAATTTCGTAAAAATGGACGCTTTTCAGAGTCACAACTAGATGAGATGTCATTACGAGAGAAAGGTGATCCACTTAATACAAAGAAACTTGTAGCACTACTGAAGCATCTTTATATTGTAGCTGGTCCTATGAAAGATAAAGTTGGTCGAAAAACGGTCAATTATTACTTTATGCCTTGTGCTCTAAAACCAGCAGATGTAGAAAGAGAGGAGAGAGGTGGGTCAGTTAGTCCAGCTCCTTTATTGATATGTTTTGAGTGTGGGTATACTCCTGTTGGTGTGTTCTGTTGTCTAGTAGTGTATCTTCTTGATCAGAAGACAGACCAAGTACTGGAATGGAAGTTGACTGGTAATTATCAATATCGTAACAGGATTACCTTTCGAGTTGGTCAATACCATGACACAGTTACCTTAATCAGTTGTGCTACTTATCTTGAAGTGTGGGTTCAGCAAATAAAAGGCTCAAAGCTGTCAACAAATGATTTATTATCATCATTGCACAAAGGACTAGTCACAGTCACACAATCACTTCATTACACTTACAAGTCAAGGCATGAGTTTGGTGTAGCATGTACATGCACTGCAGTACCTCATCCTGCTGTGATTGACTTTAATGAAAGTGCAACTATGTGTGTGAATGGAAGAATAGTGGAGTTTAATGAGAAGCAATTATACTGGTCTAAGAAGGTAAGTAACAATGCATCTTTGCAAACAATGTATTGAATGTGCATGCATACTGGTAGGTTGTTGAACTGAATAACACAATACAAAATCGAAACAGCAAAATATCGTCTCAAACTGGTAAATCAATCAACTTGATGTGTATTTATATTAAACAATATCTTGTAGAATCCCACATTCCTAGAAGTTCTTCATCCCATGGCACAGCTGCAGTAGATATAGAAGGTTGCAATAATTTTGATTTGATATTTGTTTACATTGTCTTCTAGTTTGTCCTAGAGAATTGTTTCGTCAGCACTCAGCTGACATTACCCAGTGCATCTCATTAGATGTAATGCGTGTTGCTGATAGACTGTTTGCTGCAAAAGTGATACCTGAACAATTAAGAAATGAAATATCCAATGTAACTAGTTTAGATGACTATAGAAAAGCCAGCAAAATGACAGTTCACATTCAAAATACTCTCAGCTATCATACAAGTCCCATTGAGTATCTTACTG
>NW_003547119.1:5059-14711 GCF_000090795.2 Amphimedon queenslandica | reverse complement strand
CTGAAGATTCTTATGACAGTAATTTTAATGAAGGACAGTCCTCTGGTAGTGGCATTTTACAAATTGAAAGCAGAGGACACAGGAGACAGAAAAAAGATGATGGTTCTCCTGGAGATTTTACTAGATTGAAAAAGTCAACAACTCAAACCTCCGAAGTGATCAGTTTATTGTCTGATGATGACGACGTCCTAATAGTTGATCCTCCTCCTCCTTTGGATAAAGGATATGGTAAAAGATCAACTGGAAATAAACAACACAGAAAAAAAACTGGTTTTAAGAAATAATGAAACCAACAAACAATTACATCAGCTTTATAAACTTGTAGGCATTGAATGGTAACATAGTATATTCTTCTAGATCTACTTGTCTTAGCATTACTTATTATTGTTATGATCCTCCCCATCACTTATCATTACACTTTTGTCAATTAATAATATGAATTATAAAACCATACAATTTTGACACTGAAAAATATTAAATAGAAATAATTATAATAATTATAATAGTCATTTCACATATCATTTCTTGAAGGAGACAATCTAAAACAAAAAGAAGATAAATACACTATGGCCTCTTGACAATCTCATCCTCACTCTCTCTATCCTCTCAGGATCCATTATTCTGTCTTTCCCTTACCTTCACTTGTTGTCACTTACACCTCCTCCTTTTGTTATTGCCCAATAAACATTTCATCTACAATAAATAAATTATAATACATGTACATCAAAGTGTACTATGCAAACCTACTTTCTCATTGTTTTTTCTCCATGTGTCTAGCAGCAAGATCAAGAAAAACCTGTCTTAGTTTTTGTTCCTTTCTTAAATTAAATTGTGCCAATTTGTCAGAAAAATCTCTAAAAATCATCTCAATATATTCTTTGGCATCTGAGCAGTTGCTGCTAGCTTAAGCCCACTTCTCACTAATAGAATCATCAAGACCAATGTTCCTCCTTGAGGGTGACCAGCAATTACCGCCATGAGCATTAGTAGTGTCGGGTGTTGACTCATCTCTTGAATGACAGCTGCTAGTATTCCCACCTCTTCCTCAAGTGCCGCTACCACTGATGCTACTCACTTCACTGTCACCAAACACTTCATCTGCTATTCCACCAGTGACTGGGACATCATGAGTACTGGAACTCTGTAATAATAATTATATAATAATAATAATAAACACTTAATGAATAGATAACACCAAAAAGTAATCACGCATTATTCTATTATTAATATCTGACTAGTTATACACAAGGTACATGTACATGTACACACGAGGTGTGCATGTGCTACTGAAGTAACTGCTTCATATATCATTACTTTTTTGTCCCAATAAAAGAATCTATTAACAGCTTCCTCTTCTCCTGTCAATAAATCCTACTAATAATAAAAGTTTGGTTTACCACTAAATGTAACAAGAGTAGAGAGAAAAAGCCAGAGAGAGAGAGAGGAGAGGGAAGGCTTACTACAGCCAAGTGAATTATAGTGAGCAATAAATTGAAGGTTCTGGACACAGAGAGCATCATCTCCATTAATAGCACCCTGCTGTGAGCCTGTGACTCTATCATCTCACAGGTACTAGCCAGATCACCTGTAGGTATGTATCACAAGGCTCTCCCTCTGCAGTGTGACAGAACCAGTGAGATATAGCATCTACTAACAAGAAACATATCAGTATTGATAAGGTAATCAATTAATTATTGTATAGAGTATCTCTGATTACAATTATTATAATATCATATCTGAAAATTTATGCTTTAGAAAATTGTACACAATTTAACTTTTAAGCAATAAAATTGTGCAATGCATTATTATAAAGAATTCTTTCTCAATTATGCTCGTAACCTGAAAATCATTAATTTTGTTGGAAACAGTACAAACTTTCTACATAGCATAAGGATATCAATATGCATCAGAAAATGTAATAAAAATGGGGGGCGAATTTGGAGCCATTTTAATAAAAAAAGCATGTGCTATTAGCCTTTGCTTTCTTCATAAATTGGCTTGTTTTTAAAAATGCACATAACTCAAAAAATATTATGGTGAAAACAATTCAAACTTACTACATTGGGGCCAGGTTAAAAACATGCGCACAAACATACAAACAGAAGAGTGTCATTTACGTGGGGCATGTTCAGGCTCACCCTAATAATATAACTTACACACCTTTTGCAGAAGTGCCAATGAAACAGGAAACATCAATAATGTAATGGCACATCCTAGAGAGAGGAGAGGGTAAAGGGGTCAAGCAACAAAACAAGATATGCACATAAGTAGCTCCAGAGTTTTTATAAGTAAAGACTAATATCAACAGTGTTGTAAGTTTATAGACATACATGTATGTACATAGTATAGAATGGACAGTACTCGCCATAACAATTCAAATGACTGCTATGTCTTAGATGAGCAACACACCAGTGCAGACTAATGCAGTGGATTGTGGTGCTTTCATTTGCATGGTAGATATGATCTTAAATTATTGCACTAATTTTTCTTAAAACTATGC
This sequence comes from Amphimedon queenslandica, assembly GCF_000090795.2. NCBI lineage: Eukaryota > Metazoa > Porifera > Demospongiae > Haplosclerida > Niphatidae > Amphimedon > Amphimedon queenslandica. Next base: position 12,211 of record NW_003547119.1, on the reverse strand, counting down.
AGGCAGAAAAATGTTTTATTGAAAGAAGGCAAATGAATTATTGTCAAGCAATAGTATAATACTGGTATCAATAATCAAGCTGAAACACAATTTTTATGAGTATAACTTTTTTAAAGGCTGTAACTGCTTCATGTTATGACTGGAAGTACCTATAAACATAACAATTACTATGAGTACTGCAAAAGTTGGGAAATCTTTCACTCTTAGTTCATCTGTCAAAGTATCCTTTCAAATAATAAATACCAAGTTGCTTGAAGATTTGCAGAATGTGTAGTTGAAGCATACCATTATTATCGTCTTGTGAAATAGGCAAACTTCTAAATGATATGGCAAAACACTTTTTTCTAAGTTATTGAAATTAGTTCACAAACACTCCAGCAAATATCAGACAATCGCTCAAAAGAACAGGAAGAGGGATGACACAAATTACAAAGGACTTTTTAATCCCAAATTCCAATTGTACAGCCATTAGGAGGAACATTAATAACAGAAGGCGTAAATGTGAAGTTTTTTTTCAAACAGAGTATGAATCCAGAAATGCTATCACAGCTTGGTAAGTCTAATAGATTGACCACTATAAATTCAATTGGAGTGTCTTTTCTCTCCTATTGACCGCCAGTAAATGGCAGAGGAAATGATAGCTCTCCAGCTGGGTCTGATATAGGAGGATTTCAAGAGCATATTTGCCAGAAGAAAAAATTCCTCAATCAGTTTTTCCTTGTGCTTATCAAGTGATCATAGCAGGAGTCCAACTGAGAGAGCTAGGACAAGACGTAGTGTTTCTGCTCTAAATTATGAGGAGCTTGAATCTTCATTGGACAATAAGACTGATGAGACTGTAGACACAAATAAAGATGATGCTCTCCAGTCTACACTCCATCTCTTTGTTTGACGATGTGTGGACAAGCGGTGCAACTTTACGGGCATATAAAGAATCAATGCAGTGTTTATTAATCACTTTAATAGAGAGAAACAAATATTAGGGATGCAGTTACAAAAAATAAGAAAATAGTTCAAAAGACGCAATAAAAAAGTTGCTCGCAAAATCTAACAAAATGCATGAGCAAAAAAAGAGCAGAAATCTATAAGTACTAGTGGATGCTCATGGAAAAGATAAACAAAGAGACATTGATGGACATGATGAATAAGGTTGTGTCACTATTAATCAATGAGAAAAAAACAAAAGAGTTCTTTACGGATCAATGGTCCTTTAATTGTACGTATAGAAGTAATTTTTCATTCATCAGAAAGTTTGAGCTCATCATATTTGTAAAAATCTTTTTTAGAGTTAATTGCTCTTAAAACTTTCAATATGCTTAAAAGCCAAACAAAGTTGCTATGGCCTGAGAACTAGGTCAAGTCCAGGGATCTGCTACACATTCTGAAATGAGAGATATCTCAAACCCTATCCCCTGGGTGTGCTGTTTTCTATCATTCAGTGTCATTCACATCTAGGATTCAAAGCAATGTGATTGACTTAGCCACATACAGTAAGAGAATAACTCACCTGGCCCATTCACACGGGAGCTTGGCATGGCTTGAGTACGAAGTGGCTCAAAAATGTAATGGTGCATCAAATACACTTAATTTAAAAGGATATGGTTCAGTCATTTATTACATGAGTCACTCCCAGAAGACCGGTGTGCCTTATTATAATGAAATGGCAATGAGGCATTGGCAGCAGTATTAGTAATGGATATGACATAAGAAAGAGGAAAGAAGCTGCAAGGTCCTGAGAGAGCAATGGGAAAAAACCCTCAATAATGGCCCTGATTCAAATTCTATGTGTAAACTGTAAACTCTTAATGTCTATAATATTAATTCTTGTTTGGTAGAAATGCAAATGGGTAGATAAAATTAAGAAGGAATTTAAAAATAGAAAAGAATATAGAAGCATTAAAATTACACCAAAGCTTTTTATCTCCTGAGGCCTTATTGCAGTACCAGAGCATGAGCTAGAGGGTCCTATGCAGTGAATAACATATTAATGTATAAGAAATATAAATGTTGTGTGATTGACAAAGGTGAGTATAGGACCTACAGTTTCTTGTTCACATGGTTGTGTTAGGAAGTGAATAAAGCATGCAACTTAAAAAAAGAGCTGTATCTCAATGATGATGATGTAAGTTTGTTATCAACGTGTGTAACATGTGTATGTACTTTTACCATTATCTGCATACAGGATGATGCTCATACTACTGCCACTACTATACCAGCTGGAAATTGGTAAATGTACACATGGTGGCTGGTAGCATTAATATAAGCTGAATCAGATTGTTTTTTAACAATTCTAAATAAAATTGAAGTTATCATCGAAACAATACACCTTTTGCTGGCTTGTTTACCTGCAGAGCCAAATCAAGGCAGTGCCTACATTATCATAGTTGCCACTTTTTCATTATCCTGTATAAAAAAAGATAAAGTGATCCTGCCAAATATAGATCAATAGCTCTCCAGTCTACACTCCGTCTCTTCATGTTTGCTGATGTGTGACTCTTTCCTCACGAATCCCATATTGCAGTACAGCAATGACCCAATCAAAATCATTTGCCTTTAAAATTGGAGAAGGTTTTGTCTTTTGGAGATGATCAAGAAAGTAGTCCTTCAAGTATCGTAAAATGAAAGCAACAACTTTAATGAGATAGGATATAAAGTATCTATGCAGTATTTATAAATAACTTTTAATAGAGAGAAACAAAACTAGAGAGACAGTTACAAAAAATAAGCAAACGACTCAGAAGACACAATAAAGACGTTGCTGGCAAAAAAGAGCAGAAATCTATAAGTACTAGTGGATGCAATCATAACTATCACACCGATTATTATTTTTGTGGCAAAAAGGTACAATTACTAAACTGATAATTTACAAATGTAGAACGCTGGAATGAGACTAATAATGTTGCTGGTAAAGCATCAAAATCAAAACATGGTGCATTTTGAAGAAGCCTCATGTAACGTGGCTTGTGAAGGATTAAGTTTGGCAGCAACCTCTATTGGTTTCATTATACCAGGTGAAGGATTAAATAAGCAATATAGAACAGAACAGGATTCAACATCTCACCCTGCACTGACTCCAGATGTTGCCAGAATGGAGAGTTTCTAGTCTTGGATTATTATTGGGCCGGTATAGCAGAAGTCAATTTCCCATTTGATTTAAACTGGAGTTGCACCAATACAGAAATTTACCAATATTCTGATAACTGATATTTTATTGCCAATAACCGATATTCTCAAAATGGGCTGATAAGCCGATATCTGATAAGCCAATCACAATATCAGTGCAACCCTAATTTAAACCTTACTTTAAAGTGGCCAGAAGATATTTATGCTAAACAAATTCGGCCAAGAGATATGCTCTCGTGGCAACCACTCCAAGATATGGAAATCTCACAGAGATTAATCACTAGCTGCAAGTTTGACTGGATATATGGTGGACAATACTGCGAATATAGGGGCCATGTTATCTATCACCCCATAAGCTTAATGTCACATTATATAATTATCAAAAATTTCATAAAATAGTAAGTTGCCTTTGTTAGGCATGGCAAGATATGGGGACACCATAATGCATATAAAACCGTATTGTTACCAGTAACTACAGTAACCTGGTAACTAATTTTCATCACACATGAAATGCACTTCAAACTTGCACAGCTTGCATGTCGACTAATAGTAAGCTTTGTTTAAGATTGAACTACCAACTGTACTAGGTACATGATTTGACTATGATTCTAATGAATTTGGTAACACAAGGACCTGTAGTGTGGACTAATATCTGGTAACTAAATGATTACAAATAGCTATAATTTGCAACCAAAGGAAAGCAGCAAATATAGATAGACAAGATGATTCTTATTATATGCACACAGGTAACAGTGGCTATGGCTGGTAACTAGGCAACTGCAGTAACCAAGGTAACCAACAAGATACAATGGATATGGTCACAGATATTTATCAGTTATATGTATGAACACAGGTAACAGTGACAGGTAACTGTGGACGCTCTCCCTTTTGTGGACTCAAATGGTCAATATGAAAGTGAAGAAGAAGAAGAGGATGATCAGAGTACATGTATGCACATGTAATTTGATATCAAGTCTATTCACATGTATATGCTCTTTCCCATCCTTGTAGACTCAAATGGTCAAATATGGAGGAGAGAGGAAAAAGACGATTTACAGAAAGTTTTTAAAGAATGTCTTTTAGAGGCAGCAATTAGTATACATGTATGAGGCATTCTGTAATGAATAATGTTATTGTAGATAAACATAGTTGTATTATTATTAGGTTAATGTTTATCATTTTGCTCCTTTGTGTAGCTTAATGTGTTACTGTATCCTTTTGTATGAGATTTGAGGGTGATGACCCAATTTAAATAGAAAGTGACTGCAAAGTTTTACTGTAAAAGGTAAATTGATTTTTAAGTTGATAAATGAAACGAAAATGCATGCATGTGTTCTATATGTAGATCTACTGAATGATTTAACAGTTGTTTTTTATCATTGTATTTTTCCATTAATAGAAGATATCCCTTTGGCCTCTCCTTTAATGGAGTCACTGAGTTTAATTATACCCGAGAGTGCCAATGAGACAGAACAAGAAGATAAAAAAATATTGTGAAGCTGAAGAATGCAAGATAGAGATTTACAAGGGAAAGATCGCTAGGTGGATCCAATGTGATTCCTACAGAATTGGAACATGAATTGAAAGTGAGCAATTTAGGTGTTAAGTCTATGAGAAGAGAGTGCAGGGTATTGGGTCATATAGGGTGGTAACTGATCATATATAGTCACGTGATCTCAAGATGGCTACTTTTCTGGGCTCTGTGTCAGCCCTCTCCTCTGAGTCTCTCTGCTGGTTCAGTTTTGTTCTAGCTGGCCATATAATCAGGTCATTTCCTCTTTCATTCACTGGTGACTGGTAGGTGAAAACAAAACCCACCACTGGTAATCCCTTTATCGTAGCCATTATTTATTGTTTGACAAAAATGGGGTCTGAGCAATATTTGTTTCCCCACCTAACTCTAATGTGGAGCTGAATTTTCTTCTTTGTCTTCCTGCTGGCTTCTATTCTATTGTCTGATTCCAAAAATCACTGAATACAATCAGGTATACATACATGCTGTGTTATTGTAAATTACATGATATACTTTCTTTCCCATAGCATCAAATAGAGAAACATTGTACAAGCAGAGCACTGAATATTATTATTTGTGGACTAAAGACACTTATTATACTTGTAGACGCTTAATAATTTCTTTTAATTATGAACAATGAATAATTAAACTTTAAACGTGTTTAAACTTCAACTGCAGTCCAAAAAGTGTAAAAAATGATTTAAAGAGGAGTCAAGTTGTTATGAAAACTGTGTACACCAAACCATTCCGGTGCCAGATCCATATGACATCATGACAAAGAAAGCTAGATTTACTATCAACCTCGGTCGCCTCATTAGTTGATGACAAAACATCAAACAAAGGAGGAGCCCCTATTTCCTCCTTCTCTTCTTCAGACAGGTAGGCTATAATCACAGCAATGTTATCTGCCTGGAGTTTCTTACGACAATAGCGACTAAGAGTAATTGAACTTCTTTATTAGTTTTTATTGTCCCAAATATTAGCAGTTGCGAATATAAATCGTCTTATGGTATAACTGAAACTTCAATCACGTAAGCTGAAGCTCAATTACAATTACAGTTGTAATTGACCCCAGGTCTGAAAAGATCACATTACAGTAGTTCTTATGGAACTGTTGTGTGACTAAGTGAAAACTATATCAGAAGGACTCCTGAGGTTACAACAATTGCTGCTGTAGCAAATGCTGCAGAACCAGCAACAGCTACTACTTTTGATGTGGTCAGGCCAAGAGTTGAGTCTCTCTACTTTTAGCAACATTTTCCCTTATGTTGCCAAAAGGTGAAAGATCAAATTAAATTTTATGACATCAAAGGTCACCAACAAAGTTAGCTTGTGTATATAAAGTGATTCCATAAATGATTAGCCTATATAGATACAAATTTTTAAAAGAATTAAAGGAGAGTGAGAGCTAGCCACACAAAATTTTGAAAAACATGAACTTTTGCAGAACTTTTTCAGCTGCATTAGGCCATTAGCTAGCTACTTCTTTAACTGCTACCATTGAGATCTCTAGCTCTATTGTGGCTACTAAGTGTATCCTTGGTTCATGCCAAATTTATTTGTAATCAATCAATGTCACAATACTATTATCAACAGGCCATTGGTTTTGTTTACTCTACATCTACTAATCTAGAGTATATAAAATCTTCTAATGTCTACACTTGTGTATGGGCTTAAAGCCAGAAACACAATTAGTGTCGTGTAAATGTATATACATTCATTACATACATTTAAGAATTGCTTTAATGCTTTGCTCCATGTCTGTACTGTGGAACTAAAATTCAACCAATGAAGTATAATCAACCAGTTCCATATCATAGCTATACCTGTAATAAAGATACTCTTGTTAAAATACTATATAATCTTTTTTACTTATCATTGATTTCTTTTATCACAAAAAATTACATGTATGTATATAGAATACGGGCTTTATCAATAAACTATACAAAATTGCCCAATTCTTAAATACAAAACTGACGCAGCATACACTGTGGCCAATACACCAAGCAATATATGGCATGGAATACCATTTAGTGGGTATTTTTTGCAATTGTCTTTGGCAAAGTTTGTGCTTCAGAAAAAAATAATGATGGCTTGGGCCTGCCTTTAGACTGATTCACAAATTTCAACTCTCAAAAAATCCACTATGGAGTACAATCCTCCACTCATGCCCTTTTCTGGGAAGAGTTCTGATTAATACTTATAGGGATGGTGCATCTCTCTTCATTGACGGTGGGTCATTATCTCTGCTGAAGGGACAACCCAGGGGGACCCTCTTGCTATGGCTATGTATGCCCTGGGGATCAGACCTTTGATTGAGCACATGAGCTTCATGAGTGATGGTAAGCAAGTGTGGTTTGCTGATGATTGTACAACTTCTGACACCACTTGTCATTTATTACAATGGTGACAATAATTAGACTGGTCCTTACTTTGGGTATTAACCCATCCACTGGCAACAAAAATTATTGAATCAAGCATTCTTTTTCATGCGTTCAGTTTTTTTAATGAAGATG
>NW_003547119.1:2229-4739 GCF_000090795.2 Amphimedon queenslandica | reverse complement strand
ACTGCACAGTCGACCAGCATTAGAGGATATCGTCAAGATCACCGTGGTACTAAACCAAAGCACCTCAGTTACAGGTGAGACATTACTATGCTTGGGAGAGTGATTTGCTTCTATACTCACAGTTATTCAATAAGAGTAATGATAGAATACCCCATTGGCTCTCGTGAAGTATTGTGGTGTGCCACCCAAGCAGCTACCAAAATGTTTGCTGATTTCAGTTAGAAACACGGTCATAAAACTGTAAGGCTGCAAGCAGCATAAGAGGTACAGGGTATCAAGATATTCAGTACAAAAGGATTTACGGTGAGCAAGACGAGTAGAGAAGGCTTGGCAACCTAGTGACAGAAGAAGTCAGGATGTTTGGAGTCGGTAGTGTCAACGAAGGCTTGCTTTCCCAACCGTATTTCTGTAAAGAGAAACTATCACCTGAACACAGCGAGGCTGTTCAGAAAGCAATAAATGACACCATAAATACTACAGAATATGAACACCTGCCTTCTCCGACAGTCCCTATTTTCAGCAAAACTAACAGTGATTGAGAAAGCCATGGCACTCAACTACTACTACTAGAGCGAAAAGATTGAAACTATTGTCATTATTGTTATCATGAAATCATGCCAATGCCTCCAAAACTACATTATTTGCAATGCCAGATTGTTTGGACTAGGCAAATGAGCTGTCTAAAGATACTAATATTACAATTGTTACTGATAGTGACTTTAACTCCATTTTTAACTCCATTTTTAACTCCATTCCCTCTCCACTCTCTCCTTTCATTCCTATATTTATATTTCTAGTTGCTCAGATGAGAACACTGTGATTCAAGATCTTTTAGACGAACTAAAAAGTAAGCCACAACACCCAACAAAGAGAAAAATGCTAGCTACAACTTTAAAGGAATTTAAAATTATGAAAGAAGAATTGATAAAAGGAAGTTAGCCTCCTTGGATGGCACATTCATAATGCACGGGCTTCATAAAAGTAAATACATAGCTGTAGCAACACCTGGACATTTTATTTACACTAGTCCCTTTTGATTTTACTTAACATTACATCATACTACTAGTCCACTTGTATCACTACTAGCATGCATGTATAGTTAATTGTCATTGTCAGAATTAGTAACAAATACTGCTTAAAATTCATAGGAGATATCAAATTAATAAGTATGGGTTGAGGCTTCTTTAATATCCTCCTACATAACATGTGGGGCAGGGATGATACGCCATAACACTATGTCAAATAGCTAAAAATTAAAACCGTTCAAAATGGCAAGGTGGGCTATTTATAATATTGAAAATCTTTTTTCTAAAACCAGACAATGGAATTATAATAATGCCCCACTATTCCACTAAGAATTTTTCATTGTAACTATCACACTGTTCAATAGTACAGTGGTGAACAGGTGCAATTACTAAACTTATAATTTACAATCATAGAATGCTAAAATGAGACTGACTTCCAGATGTTGCCAGAATGAAAAGTTTCTAGTCTTCAAAAATTATTGGGCCGGTGATGCAGGAAAAGTTCATTTCTTATTGGATTTAAGCCTTACTTTAAAGTGGCCAGAAGGTATTTATTTATTTTAAACAGATTTGGCCAAGGATTACGCTCTCGTGGCAACCACTCCAAGATATGGAAATATCACACAGCATGGTCACATCATACAATTATATATAATTTCATAAAATAGTAAGTTGCCTTCTTTTAATATTACGTTTGCATGGAAGACATGAAAAGGTAATTAAGAAAATAGAAAAAGATAAATAGCTAGAGGTAGTTGCTGAGACCTTATCATATCCAAAAGTGACAGGATAAGGAGAGGAATAATGCAAATTGAGGAAATGGATAAATGGTCTTGGATATAGTTAAAAGCAGCAAAAGGCAACTGAAAATTACCCCACACTGCCTTAGTTGCTGGAAATATGGTCCATACATAAGGTCTGATAAACATTGAATAAATTCATTATCATAAGTGTTAAAGCTAAATGAGACTACTTCTAAATTTTTATGGCATTTTACAACTTCTTTAAACTTTCAGAATCTTCACTATCAAGGTGACCCACTATTAGTATCTTCAGGTCATATTGCTGTTGAAGGTAGTCCAGTAATTGAGCCAGTAATAAAGGTCCATGTTGATTGTTGCTTCTACAGATGCTAGTAACTAACTATGAATTAATCCTGGTGTTATTTGCATCTAAGGTGATTCCCAGGTGATTATTTTTAAGAAGCAGCTGCAATGGAAGTACCCATAGTCATTTCTGGTGCACATTAAATCCTAGGCTTCTTGCAAAAGTTAAGGTGACATCTTCCCATTATCAATTATTGTTAATCTTGTATATGAAACAGAAGGCCTGGATACTTTAAATATTGTCTACTTTTCCTTCAAAGAATGTGTAACTGCATTGCGGCAGAATTTGAGGGACGGGTGGGACAAGTAACCAATAGGGACATAGAGATCGTAAGCAATTGTGCATTTGCTACAATATTGCTGACCCATCTCTTCCTTG
>NW_003547119.1:0-1994 GCF_000090795.2 Amphimedon queenslandica | reverse complement strand
TGCTGGCCACATCCTGCCATCCATGATGAAGGGCGGGGTCTGACTATGGACATTTTATTATCGTAGTACTTCTTGAATGTTCTGTTAATAAATAAGTTACTGAAATTGGCTACTTTTCCTTCAAAGAATCAGAACTGCATTGCGGCAGAATTTGAGGGACGGGTGGGACAAGTAACCAATAGGGGCATAGAGATGGTAAGCAATTGTGCATTTGCTACAATATTGCTGACCCATCTCTTCAAAACAAGAAGCCATGCAAAGCTAAACTAATACTAGCAAGTAAATAAATTAACTAAAACACTTGAGAGATCCACCTAATATGCAATGCCCTTAGACAGTCTGGCATCATGGTGAGACCTATGCACTCCCATTCCCATTTCAATGGTTCCATTTTGTTGCCTGAGGCTGGAGGAAGTATGGGGTTTGGCCTAATGTGCAGCCTCTATAAAACATGGGCTGCATGAGAGTCTCTCCATTAATGCAATGGATGAATCTAACAGTGGCATTGTGTTAGAAATTCTAAGGGGTATGATTAAGCTACTTATATTGCTAGAAGTAAGTGCATTAACTGCATGGCTACATGCATTTTCAATACTGTCACATATACAGAGAGAAAGTTTAAGAAGACAGCTAAGAAGAAGGAGCAGGAGGAGAATGAGGCCACGCATAGTCGTGCGCCTAATTAGAATAGTAAGATGCCTTTGTTTAATATTATGCTTGCTTGGAAGAAATGAAAAGGTAATTAAGAAAATAGAAAAGGATATATAGCTAGAGGTACTCGCCAAGACTTTATCATATCCAAAAGTGACAGGATAAGGAGAGGAATAATGCAAATGCAGGCATAAGTTCTGATAAACATAGAATAAATTCATTATCATAAGTGTTAAAGCTAAATGAGACTACTTCTAAATTTTTATGGCATTTTACAACTTCTTTAAACTTTCAGAATCTTCACTATCAAGGTGACCCACTATTAGTATCTTCAGGTCACATTACATTGCTGTTGAAGGTAGTCCAGTAATTGAGCCAGTAATAAAGGTCCATGTTGATTGTTGCTTCTACAAATGCTAGTAACTAACTATGAATTAGTCCTGGTGTTATTTGCATCTAAGGTGATTCCCAGGTGATTATTTTTTAGAAGCAGCTGCAATGGAAGTACCCATAGTCATTTCTGGTGCACATTAAATCCTAGGCTTCTTGCAAAAGTTAAGGTGACATCTTCCCATTATCAATTATTGTTAATCTTGTATATGAAACAGAAGGCCTGGATAATCTGCACATGCCCAAGGTAAAACGTGAGCTGGTGATTTGACTGATTTCTAAAATGGTGAAATTAGTCTATGGTGAAATGGCAGGGTCAGAGCTCGGCACTAGGTCAGAATAAGTTGATAAAGCAGAAGAGTCATATGAACGGGTATCAATTAACCTTGTATAGGCTACCTTTACGCAAAGCAGCTTTGTCTGCAAGGAACAAAATTAGGCAATACTGTAAGTCTATATAAAATTCACTGGTTTGTTAATGTTTGATTATCTATAGATGCGGATACCATCATACAAGATAATTTATTCGAGGATTTATTGGTGAGGAATTTTTCTTGCTGGCCACATCCTGCCATCCATGATGAAGGGCGGGGTCTGACTATGGACATTTTATTATCGTAGTACTTCTTGAATGTTCTGTTAATAAATAAGTTACTGAAATTGGCTACTTTTCCTTCAAAGAATCAGAACTGCATTGCGGCAGAATTTGAGGGACGGGTGGGACAAGTAACCAATAGGGGCATAGAGATGGTAAGCAATTGTGCATTTGCTACAATATTGCTGACCCATCTCTTCAAAACAAGAAGCCATGCAAAGCTAAACTAATACTAGCAAGTAAATAAATCAACTAAAACACTTGAGAGATCCACCTAATATGCAATGCCCTTAGACAGTCTGGCATCATGGTGAGACCTATGCACTCCCATTCCCATTTCAATGGTTCCATTTTGTGC
>NW_003547118.1:18206-29298 GCF_000090795.2 Amphimedon queenslandica | reverse complement strand
TTTGGATAATTATTTCTGATTTTTAGAATTTTTTCCAATTTTTTCCGATTATTTCCGACGCCGCCGGAATTTTCTTTTTTTTTTGCCGAAAGCTTGGGAGCGCCTTCGGATTATTATTTCTGATTTTTAGATTTTTTTCTGATTTTTTCCGACGCCACCAAAAGATTTTTATTTTTTAAATATTCTTTCTATTTTATCATTTTTTTGCCGATAGTTTGGGATCGCCTTCAGATTATTATTTCTGCCTTTTAGAATTTTTTCAAATTTTTTTCGATGCCGCCGGAATTTTTTTTTTCTATTTTATTATTTTTTTTTGCTGATAGTTTGGGAGCATCTTCAGATTATTTTTTCTGATTTTTACAATTTATTCCAACTTTTTCCGACGCTGCCGGAATTTTTTTTATTTTTTTATTTCATTTAAATTTCTTTTGCTGATAGCTTAGGAGCACCTTCGGATTATTATTTCTTATTTTTAGAATTTTTTCCGATGCCGCTGCAATTTTTTTTTTTTGCCGATAGCTTGGGAGCGTCTTTGGATTATTATTTGTGATTTTTAGATTTTTTTCTGATTTTTGCCGACGCCACCAGAAGTTTTTTTATTTTTTTAATATTTTTTCTATTTTATTTTTTTTTTTGCCAATAGTTTGGGAGCGCCTTCGGATTATTATATCTAATTTTTTAATTTTTTTCTGAATTTTCCAACGCCTCCAGAATTTTTTTTTTTTAATTTTATTATTTTTTTTGCCGATAGCTTGGGAGCGCCTTCTGATTATTTCTGATTTTTAGAATTTTTTCCGATGCTGCCAGAATTTTTTTTTTTTGCCGATAGCTTGGGAGTGCCTTCGAATCATTATTTCTTATTCTTGGAATTTTTTTTGATTTTTTTAAGAGCTTGGAAATTTTTTCAAATTATTTTATTTTTATTTTTTAAATTTTTTTTGATTTGTTTAGACAGCATGGGGATATTTTCAGATTACTTTTATTTTGGAATTTCTTCTGATTTCTTCTGAGAGTGTGGCAATATTTTTGGACTATTTTCTTACTTTTTATTGTTTATTTTCTAATTTTTTTTATTTGCTCATGACCAACAAAGAAAGAAGTGGACCTGGTGTCAGAGCAATGCTACTGCTTACTCCAGTGCTTCACTCTTACTAGTTGAAAGATCATTATTATTAAAACAAAAATTACACAGTAACAAATAAACAACTGCTAAATATTTATACATTATAGTAAAATTGGAATTTTTGATGTATTAGATACAGTATAAGCAGTACATCTTGATAAAAGATGCCCATCACCAAAGAAAGAATAAGACTTTATTATTTTACATCCAAGTTCATTGCACTAAAAATGAAACAGTAAAAATACTTTATTATTGATATACAGCTAATTATGGATTATAATAATCATCACAAAGCTCATACAGTAGTATACAGCATTAATCTACAGGTGTAATTACAGTTGTAATCAATTAGGTGAGCCTTAGACAGGCCAGGATTGAGTACAAGAAGTCCCCATTGATGGTGAAAGATGGACAGCCACTCAAAGACATTAGGAAAGACAGTCCATTGATATTCCTTGATTCGCACTGTGTAAATTGGCCATTATCCTTAACCACGCCCACCAATCAACTCAGACCTCCTCAGCTCGAGCAGCTTTCAGGATGGCCCATTCATTTATACAGGGGGATCTGCGCATGCGCAGTAAAAATATCGGGAACACCCTTAACCACGCCCACTAATCAACTCAGACCTCCTCAGCTCCAGCAGTTTTCAGGTTGGCCATTCATTTATACAGGGGGATCTGCGCATGCGCAGTAAAAAATACCGGGAAAAGTTTACACACCACACAGTAATTACTAATTAAACAACAGCTAAATATCTCAGTACAATTATTATACAGAAATGTTGTACAATTGAAAAGATATAATGAATATAAGCTGTCCTATCTTGGTAAAAGATGATCTATCTCCTTGAGAAGGAGTAAGACTTCATTAGTGTACATCAAAGTCCATCTCACTATAAATAGAACAGTAAAAACACTAATATACAGCAGTTAAAACAGCATTGTACTGTATTTTAAACAGTACTTTACCTAATTGTACACGTTCAGTAATACAGTAAAACTCACAAGCTTATACAGTAGTTATACATACACAATACAGTATTGATCTATGGTGTATTTACCTCGGTAACTACAGTTGTAATGGATAAGGTAAGCCTCGGACAGGCCAGGATTGAGTACAACTCCCCAATGATAGTGAAAGATGTCCCGTCGCCCAAAGACATCAAGAAAAAAATCCTTTAATATTTTAAGTCCCAGCCAGAGTCAATTTGTTAACAAAAATAAGCCAGACATCTTCACTACAATGTAGGATGGGCCATAATCATTAACCACACCTACCAATTAACTCAGACCTCCTCAGCTCGAGCAGCTTTCAGGTTGGCCCATTCATTTATACAGGAGGATCTGCGCATGCGCAGTAGACAATACCGGGAACACCCACTAACAATCAGTTCAAACATGGTACAAATATACAGCATCTTTAAAAAAATCATGAAAAATCCAAACTTAATGGGAATCAGCTCCACTTCTGTACACTACATAAGTACATGTATATGCATCAGAAAATGTAATAACATTCAGGAATTTTTCACTTGTCAATTTTTTTGAAATTTTTTTAAAATGACTGTACTATAGTACAGGGACTTTTGTCCGATTCTGGAGCAACTATAAAAAATCATAAAAAATCCAAACTTGATCGGAATCAGCTCAACTTCCCTATACAGCTTAAGGACATCAATATGTATCAGAAAATGTAATAAAAATTTGGAGTGATTTTTTGGCCATTTTTGTAAAGATGATATGTTACTTACAGTAAGTTGGCCCATTCCTTTACACAGGAGGTCTGCGCAAGTGCAGTAGACACCACTCAACTTTCTGCGGATGCACAAAAGTATTGCGCATATCTCCTTAATTAATACATTGTTTTCAGTAATAACGACACTACTGCCATCATCACACCTAATAGTTAGCTAAATAGTCACGTTATAATAAACTTGATACTACACTAAAATACAGGTAAAACAGTCTACACACTACACAGTAATTAAACAACAGTTAAATATCTCAGTATATACAGTAATGTTGTACAATTAAAAAGGTATAATGAATATAAGCTGTCCTATCTTGGTAAAAGATGATCCATCACCTAGAGAAGGAGTAAGACTTCATTAGTGTACATCAAAAACCATGTCACTATAAATAGAACAGTAAAAACACTAATATACAGCACTTAAAACAGTATTGTACTGTATTTTAAACCGTACTTTACCTAATTGTACACGTTCAGTAATACAGTAAAACTCATAAGCTTATGCAGTAGTTATACATACACAATGCAGTATTGATCTATAGTGTATTTACCTAGGTAACTACAGTTGTAATGGATAAGGTAAGCCTCGGACAGGCCAGGATTGAGTACAACAAGTCCCCAATGATAGTGAAAGACGGCCCGTCGCCCAAAAATATCGAGAAAGAAGGTCCTTTAATACTTTAAGTCCCAGCCAGAGTCAATTTGTTACCAAGAATAAGCCACACATCTTCACTACAATGTAGGATGGGCCATAATCATTAACCACACCTACCAATTAACTCAGACCTCCTCAGCTCGAGCAGCTTTCAGGTTGGCCCATTCATTTATGCAGGGAGATCTGCGCATGCGCAGTAGAAAATACCGGGAACAGTTTACACACCACACAGTAATTACTAATTAAAAACAGCTAAATATCTCAGTATAATTATTATACTGTAATGTTGTACAATTAAAAAGATATAATGAATATAAGCTGTCCTATCTTGGTAAAAGATGATCCATCTCCTTGAGAAGGAGTAAGACTTCATTAGTGTACATCAAAGTCCATCTCACTATAAACAGAACAGTAAAAACACTAATATACAGCAGTTAAAACAGTATTGTACTGTATTTTAAACCGTACTTTACCTCATTGTACACGTTCAGTAATACAGTAAAACTCATAAGCTTATACAGTAGTGATACATACACAATACAGTATTGATCTATAGCGTATTTACCTCGGTAACTACAGTTGTAATGGATAAGGTGAGCCTCGGACAGGCCAGGATTGAGTACAACAAGTCCCCAATGATAGTGAAAGACGGCCCGTCGCCCAAAAATATCGAGAAAGAAGGTCCTTTAATACTTTAAGTCCCAGCCAGAGTCAATTTGTTAACAAGAATTAGCCACACATCTTCACTACAATGTAGGATGGGCCATAATCATTAACCACACCTACCAATTAACTCAGACCTCCTCAGCTCGAGCAGCTTTCAGGTTGGCCCATTCACTTATACAGGGAGATCTGCGCATGCGCAGTAGAAAATACCGGGAACAGTTTACACACCACAATTTAATTACTAATTAAACAACAGCTAAATATCTCAGTATAACTATTATACAGTAATGTTGTACAATTAAAAAGATATAATGAAAATAATCTGTCCTATCTTGGTAAAACATGATCCATCTCCTTGAGAAGGAGTAAGACTTCATTAGTGTACATCAAAGTCCATCTCACTATAAGTAGAACAGTAAAAACACTAATATACAGCAGTTAAAACAGTATTGTACGGTATTTTAAACCGTACTTTACCTAATTGTACACGTTTAGTAATACTGTAAAACTTATAAGTTTATACAGTAGTTATACATACACAATACAGTATTGATCTATAGCGTATTTACCTCGGTAACTACAGTTGTAATGGATAAGGTAAGCCTCGGACAGGCCAGGATTGAGTACAACAAGTCCCCAATGATAGTGAAAGATGTCCCGTCGCCCAAAGACATCGAGATAGAAGGTCCTTTAATACTTTAAGTCCCAGCCAGAGTCAATTTGTTAACAAGAATAAGCCACACATCTTCACTACAATGTAGGATGGGCCATAATAATTAACCACACCTACCAATTAACTCTAACCTCCTCAGCTCGAGCAGCTTTCAGGTTGGCCCATTCATTTATACAGGGGAATCTGCGCATGCGCAGTAGACAATACCGGGAACACCCACTAACAATCAGTTCAAACATGGTACAAATATACAGCATCTTTTAAAAAATCATAAAAAATCCAAACTTGATCGGAATCAGCTCAACTTCATTAGACAACGTAAGTACAAGTATATGCATCAGAAAATGTAATAAAACTGGGGCATTTTTCACTTGTCAATTTTATTGAAATTTTCCAAAAATCCCAGTACTATAGTACAGGGACTTTTGCCTGATTTTGAAGCAGCTATAGAAAATTATAAAAAACCCAAACTTGATCGGAATCACCTCAATTTCCCTACACAGCATAAGTACATGTATATGCATTGAAAAATGTAATAACATTCAGGAATTTTTCACTTGTCAATTTTATTGAAATTTTCCAAAAATCCATGTACTTATAGTACAGGGACTTTTGCCCGATTCTGGAGCAGCTTTTAAAAATCATAAAAAATCCAACCCTGATTGGAATCAGTTCAACTTCCCTACACTGCATAAGTACATGTATATGCATCAGGAATTGTAATAAAACTGAGGAATTTTCTACTTGTCATTTTTTGTGAAATTTTACAAAAATCCCTGTACTATAGTACAGGGACTTTTGTCCAATATTTGAGCAACTTTAAAAAATTATAGAAAATCCAAACTTGATTGAAATCAACTGAATCTTTCTACACAGCATAAGGACATCAATATGTATCAGAAAATGTAATAAAAATTTGGAATGATTTTTTGGCCATTTTTGTAAAGATGGTATGTTACTTACAGTAAGTTGGCCCATTCCTTTACACAAGAGGCCTGCGCATGCGCAGTAGACACCACTCAACCTTCTGCACAGGCACAGAAGTATTGCACAATCTCCTTAATGCATTTATTAATCATACATTTTTTGAGTAATAACAACATTACTGCCATCATCACACCTAATAGTTAGCTAAATAGTCATTGTTATTGTTATAATAAACTTGATACTACACTAAAATACAGGTAAATCAGTTTACACACCACACAGTAATTAAACAACAGCTAAATATCTCAGTATATACAGTAATGTTGTACAATTAAAAAGATATAATGAATATAAGCTGTCCTATCTTGGTAAAAGATGATCCATCACCTTGAGAAGGAGTAAGACTTCATTAGTGTACATCAGAGTCCATCTCACTAAAAATAGAACAGTAACAACCCTAATATACAGCAGTTAAACTGTACTTTACCTAATTGTACAAGTTCAGTAATACAGTAAAACTCATAAGCTTATACAGTAGTTATACATACACAATACAGTATTGATCTATAGTGTATTTAACTCGGTAACAACAGTTGTAATGGATAAGGTAAGCCTCGGACAGGCCAGGATTGAGTACAAGTCCCCAATGATAGTGAAAGACGTCCCGTCGCCCAAAGACATTAAGAAAGAGTCTGAAAGACAGTCATTTGATATTTTAAGTCTCAGCCATAATCCGGACAATAAGTCTCCTTGATTTGCACTGTGTAAATTGGCCATTATCCTTAACCACGCCCACCAATCAACTCAGACCTCCTCAGCTCGAGCAGCTTTCAGGTTGGCCCATTCATTTATACAGGAGATCTGCGCATGCGCATTAGACAATACAGGAGGATCTGCGCATGCGCAGTAGACAATACTTGGCACACCCACCAACCTTCTGAGCATAGCATGCTAGCTGATCTGAAAAGGTTGGTGGGTGTGACCAGTATTATAGAATAGAGATCCCAGTATTCTTTCTTCAAAGTTTCAGTGAGAATTGGTGTACCAAATAAGAAACCATTACTTTTCTAAGTCCCAGCCAGAGTCAAGATTGTAGCAAGAATAAATCTCCTGTAGACATTTTAATGGAATTAATCACAGGAATCAGCTCAAACTTCTACACAGCATAAGTACATCTATTTGCATCAGGAATTGTAATAAAATTGAGAAATTTTCTACTTGTCAATTTTTGAGAAAACTTACAAAAATCCCTGTACTATAGTACAGGGACTTTTGTCCGATTTTTCAGAAACTTCACAAAATCATAAAAAATCCAAACTTGATTGGAATCTGCTCAATCTCTGTACACTGCATAAGTACATGTATATGCATCAGGAAATGTTATAAAATTGAAGAATTTTCTATTTGTCAATTTTTACGAAGTTTTACATGAATCCCTGTACTATATACAGGGACTTTTGTCCGATTTTGGAGCAACTTTTAAAAATCATAAAAAATCAAAACTTGATTGGGATCAACTAAATCTTTCTACACAGCATAAAAACATCAATATGTAACAGAAAATGTAATAAAAGTTTGGAGTTATTTTTTGGTCATTTTTGTAAAGATGGTATGTTACTTACAGTAAGTTGGCCCATTCCTTCACACAGGAGGTCTGCGCATGCACAGTAGACACCACTCAACCTTCTGCACATGCATCTCCTTAATGCATTGATTAATAATGCATTCTTTGAATAATAACGACACTACTGCCATCATCACACCTAATAGTTAGCTAAACAGTCACTGTTATTGTTATAATAAACTTGATACTACACTAAAATACAGGTAAAACAGTCTACACACCACACAGTAATTAAACAATAGTTAAATATCTCAGTATATACAGTAATGTTGTACAATTAAAAAGATATAATGAATAAAAGCTGTCCTATCTTGGTAAAGGATGATCTATCATCTTGAAAAAGAGTAAGACTTTATTAGTCTACATCAAAGTCCATCTCACTATAAATAGAACAGTAAAAACACTAATATACAGCATTTAAAACAGTACTGTACTGTATTTTAAACCGTACTTTACCTAATTGTACATGTTCAGTAATACAGTAAAACTCATGCTTATGAGTTATACATACACAATATTATATACAGTATTGATCTATAGTGTAATTACATTTGTAATGGATGAGGGAAGCCTCGGACAGGCTAGGATTGTGTACAAGTCCCCAATGATAGTAAAAGACGGCCCCCGTCCCCCAAAGACATCAAGAAAGAAGGTCCTTTAATAGTTTAAGTCCCAGCCAAAGTCAATTTGTTAACATAAATAAGTCTCCTTACACTAGACATCTTCAATAGTATGTAGGATGGGCCACAATCATTAACCACACCTACCAATTAACTCAGACCTCCTCAGCTCGAGCAGCTTTCAGGTTGGCCCATTCCTTTATACAGGGGGATCTGCGCATGCGCAGATCACAATTAATTGAAAGGCTACTGTACGGGCAAGCCCAGGGCATGACATGGGCTTGCCCGGGGCATGCATGGGCTTGCACAGTGAGCAATCCCTTTGATGCATTGCGCAATATCCGGTCACTAGAAGATCCTCCTCGGCTCGAGCAGCTTTCAGGTTGGCCTATTTCTTTATACAGGGGATCTGCGCATGCGCAGCAGACAATGCTGGCCACACCCACTAATTAACTAAGACTTCCTCAGCTCGAGCAGCTTTCAGGTTGGCCCATTCCTTTATACAGGGGATCTGCGCATGCGCAGCAGACAATGCTGCTCTCTTTTGCCAGTCATGTGCTAAACTGCTAATTAGAAAATTGAAATTCCTGTCTAAACTACTAACTAAAGATACATCTACTAACCTCAGCGCACAGATACTCACTCCTAGTCTCATCACTGATCCTCTGGGAGTCTCCATTGTTCAGCAATGCCGATTACTGGAGCACCATCTGGGTCTTGAGTCCAGTGCCCTAGATGAGTGTCTAAAGGAACCTGATACTATGTTGCTATGAAGTCTAAAGACACCATACTTGATCGTGACAGAAATCAACTCCTATCTAAAGCTAAGGGACACCCAACTACTACTCTTATTGGTGAGGTATCATGTGAGATTTCATGGCTTAGGATTTGGGATGAAGCTCTTGAGTCTTGACCATGGTCCTAAAGGTACCTGTACCCTACAGAAGATCATTAGAATATTAGCTCATCCATCTGGTTAGAATATACACTGCTATATGTGTGGTCAGCCGTTTGATACATCATTTCTAACTCACATCCACTCAGACCACCCCATCTCGTCTCAATCATCGGTTCTGTTCACCGAGGACATTATCGACTCACTCGTGAAGGTCTCTGATGGAAGCATTGTCAAAATTACATTTTCTTAGACCAGTGGACTATTTGTGTAACTATTTATTATTTTTATTGTCATTCATTGTGTATATGCCCTCGTAGTCACTTGTTGTTGTTATTGTTATTATACTGGGCTAGCTGATCTGAAAAGGTTGGTGGGTGTGATCAGTATTATAGAATAAAGATCCCAGTATTCTTTCTTCAAAGTTTCAGTGAGAATTAGTGTACCAAGTAGGAAACCATTACTATTCTAAGTCCCAGCCAGAGTCAAAATTGTAGCAAGAATAAATCTCCAGTAGACATTTCATTGGAATTAATCACAGGAATCAGTTCAAACTTCTACACAGCATAAGTACATCTATATGCATCAGGAAATGTAATAAAATTGAGGAATTTTCTACTTGTCAATTTTTTTGAAATTTTACAAAAATCCCTGTACATAGTACAGGGACTTTTGTCGGATTTTGAGGCAAACTTTAAAAATTCATAGAAAATCCAAATGTGATCAGACTCTGTTCAATCTTTCTACACTGCATAAGTACATGTATAAGCATCAGGGAATGTAATAAAATTGAGGAATTTACTATGTGTCAGTTTTTGTGAAATTTTACAAAAATCCCTGTACTATAGTACATGGACTTTTGTCTAATTTTCGAGCAACTTTAAAAAAATCATAGAAAATCCAACTGTGATCGGAATCAGCTCAATCTTTCTACACAGCATAAGTACATGTATATGCATTCAAAAATGTAATAAAATTGAGGAATTTTTTACATGTCATTTTTTGTGAAATTTTTGAAAAATCTCTGTACTATAGTACAGGGACTTTTGTCCAATTTTGGAGCAACTTTAAAAAATCATAAAAAATCCAAACTTAATCGGAATCTGCTCAATCTCTCTACACTGCATAAGTACATGTATATGCATCAGGAAATGTAATAAAACTCAGAAATGTTCTGCTTGTCATTTTTTGTGAAATTTTTGAAAAATCCCTGTACTATAGTACAGGGAGTTTTGTCCAATTTTTGAACGAACTTTAAAAAATCATAAAAAATCCAAACTTGATCGGAATCTCCTCAATCCTTCTACACTGCATAAGTACATGTATATGCATCAGGAAATGTAATAAAATTGAGGAATTTTCTACTTGTCATTTTTTGTGAAATTTTTGAAAAATGATTGTACTATAGTACAGGGACTTTTGTCCAATTTTGAAGCAACTTTAAAAAATCATAGAAAATCCAAACTTTATCAGAATCAGCTCAAACTTTCTACACTGCATAAGTACATGTATATGCATCAGGAAATGTAATAAAATTCAGGAATTTACTATGTGTCAATTTTTGTGAAATTTTACAAAAATCCCTGTACTATAGTACAGGGACTTTTGTCCAATTTTCGAGCAACTTTAAAAAATCATAGAAAATCCAAACTTGATCGGAATCTGCTCAATCTCTCTACACTGCATAAGTACATGTATATGCATCAGGAAATGTAATAAAACTCAGAAATTTTCTACTTGTCACTTATTGTGAAATTTTTCAAAAATCCCTATAGTATAGTACAGAGACTTTTGTCTGATTTTTGAGTAACTTTAGAAAATCCAAACTTGGTCGGAATCAGCTCAAACTTAATTCTCATAAAGTTATCAGTATTATCATATCCTTATATAATAAGTGCATCGTAAGGTGTTTCTATTCCTTGTTGAGGGAAGACCACACAAGTGAAGTAACTGTCTCCATTATTGGGATCAGTCTGGAGCTGAAACTCTAACAATGGCTTTGACTATAAAATAAATAAAATAACTAATAATAGGACAGCTGGTAATACTGGAGGGGAATTTTGGGTAATTGTAACATTTTTGTTTATTAATTGGCAGGTTGTAATTTTGCAAATGATTATAAAAGTGCAAAATTGGTCAGTAATTCCCCCTCAAGGT
>NW_003547118.1:16446-17620 GCF_000090795.2 Amphimedon queenslandica | reverse complement strand
AACATTAATAAACTAATAATAATAATAATGACTGTACAATTGTACATATCAAATGGTACCTGGTTCTCTGCTATCCATATTGCTGTAATGTGAGGTAGTGATGAGAGTCCTGCTGGTAGTCTTGACAACTGGTTCCCAATGATATTAATGATTGTTAAACTGCTCAACTGAGCTATTGATGAAGGAATAGACCTCAGCCGATTGTTCCTTAGGGTAAGGACAGTTAGTGAGGAGCAACCACCTATCTGTAATAATAATAATAATAATAATAATAAATAAATAAATAAATAAATAAATAAATAATGTCAGTACTTCTTTTTGCAAGTGTTCTAGTCTGTTCTCATCAAAGTTTAATAAACTAAGACACTTCATACCACCAACACTGGACGGGATATAAATAGTTATACTATATCCCAGTTCAGTTTGGGACGGAAGTGAAAGCAGCTGTGTGGAATTTGAAAAATGTAGCTACGTCACAAAAATGACGTAAATAATGATATTCATAGAGGAATGGCGCCTGTGTTGTTTCACTCTTAAAACAGTCTTGCTGTTACTGATAAGCAGTACAATAGCTGCTGGAGTCAACTAGTCTTCATAAAGGCCATCGTTATCAAAAGATCTCGCTCTATTAGCTTTTTAAAAGAAGAATTGTCAGTTTGGGCACTCGACTACATGTGCTTATGTAAACTATGACATCATGAAACGTCATTGTGGTTAGCTTTGGTATGCCATTGCGTTTATAGGGAGAACCCGGTTCTCAGGGTTCCCAAGGGCTGAGAGACCCAAGGTTTCACAGATTTTGATGGACTTTAGCGACTAAGAACCTGTAAAAGTTTCATCCTTATCCCACATTCCAATAAAAAGTTATTCCAGTTTTTCTTGTCCCAAACTCAACTGGGATATAGTATAGTAGCAGTTATACTATTAGTTATTATCTTACATTGATGTGGTTTTGCGATAAGTTGAATTCAGTCAAACTCTGCAACATGATAACCAAACCTACTAATTAACAATGACTCCACCCATCAATTAATAAACTAACTATTGCCCACAGTACATATAATACCACTGATATAGGGATTCACAGGCACACACACACATTACAAGTGATAATCAGTACAGTACCATATTAGTACAGTACACTAGTGGTACAACATACCCTCCTATTGACTCA
>NW_003547118.1:2468-16045 GCF_000090795.2 Amphimedon queenslandica | reverse complement strand
CTGCTCAACTGAGCTATTGATGAAGGAATGGACCTCAGCCAATTGTTCCTTAGGGCAAGGACTGTTAATGAGGAGCAACCACCTATCTGTAATAATAATAATAATAATAATAATAATAATAATAATAATAATAATAATAATAATAATAAATTAATAAATAAATAAATAAATAAATAATGTCAGTACTTCTTTTGGCAAGTGTTCTAGTCTGTTCTCATCAAAGTTCAATAAACTGAGACACTTCATACCACCAACACTGGACAGGATATACTGGAATGATAATACAGTTACACTATTAGTTATCTTACATTGATGTGGTTTTGCGATAAGTTGAATTCAGTCAAACTCTGCAACCTATTAATGATAACCAAACCTACTAATTAACAATGACTCCACCCATCAATTAATAAACTAACTATTGCCCACAGTACATATAATACCACTGAGATTCACAGGCACACACACACACATTACAAGTGATAATCAGTACAGTACCATATTAGTACAGTACACTAGTGGTACAACATACCCTCCTATTGACTCAGGGAGGAACATTAACCTGTTACTGGAGACATTACACACCTTTAAACTCTTTAAATAACCTAACAACAAACAAATAAACAAATAAATAAACAATAATAGCAACAACGACTAACTAAAGGACACAGGTAGTTAGGTGAGAAGGTTATTCTGGAGGTAGAGGTCGGTCAGTGATGATAGGAGACCAATGGAGTGTGGTAGGTCCATTAGTCTATTGTCTGATGCTTCAATGAAGGAACACTTCTTCAACCCACTCACCTGATTTAAGCAAATTTTTAAAATCATAGAAAATCCAAACTTGATTGGAATCTGCTCAATCTTTCTACACACCATAAGTACATGTATATGCATCAGGTAATGTAATAAAATTGAGGAATTTTCTACTTGTCAATTTTTGTGAAATTTTTGAAAAATCCCTGTACTATAGTACAGGGACTTTTGTCTGATTTTTGAGCAAATTTTAAAAAATCATAAAAAATCTAAACTTAATTGGAATCTGCTCAATCTCTCTACACAGCATAAGTACATGTATATGCATCAGGAAATGTAATAAAATTGAGGAATTTTCTACTTGTCAATTTTTGTGAAATTTTACAAAAATCCGTGTACTATAGTACAGGGACTTTTGTCCGATTTTGAAGCAACTTAAAAAATCATAGAAAATCCAAACTTGATCGGAATCAGCTCAATCTCTCAACACTGCATAAGTACATGAGTATGCATCAGGAAATGTAACAAAATTGAGGAATTTTTTACTTGCCAATTTTTGTGAAATTTTTGAAAAATCCCTGTACTATAGTGCAGTGACTTTTGTCTGATTTTTGAGCAACTTAAAAAAATCATAGAAAATCCAAACTTGATCGGAATCAGCCCAATCTCTCTACACTGCATAAGTACATGTATATGCATCAGGAAATGTAACAAAATTGAGGAATTTTTTACTTGCCAATTTTTGTGAAATTTTTGAAAAATCCCTATACTATAGTACAGGGACTTTTGTCTGATTTTTGAGCAACTTAAAAAAATCATAGAAAATCCAAACTTGATCGGAATCAGCCCAATCTCTCTACACTGCATAAGTACATGTATATGCATCAGGAAATGTAACAAAATTGAGGAATTTTCTACTTGTCACTTTTTGTGAAATTTTACAACAATCCCTGTACTATAGTACAGAGACTTTTGTCCGATTTTTGAACAACTTTAAAAAATCATAAAAATTCTAAACCTGATCGGAAACAGCTCAATCTCTCTACACTGCATAAGTACATGTATATGCATCAGGAAATGTAATAAAATTGAGGAATTTTCTACTTGTGAATTTTTATGAAATTTTTGAAAAATCCCTGTACTATAGTACAGGGACTTTTAACCAATTTTAGAGCAACTTTTAAGAAATCATAAAAAATTCAAACTTAATCGGAAACAGCTCAATCTCTCTACACTGCATAAGTACATGTATATGCATCAGGAAATGTAATAAAATTTAGGAATTTTCTACTTGCCAATTTTTGTGAAATTTTTGAAAAATCCCTGTACTATAGTGCAGTGACTTTTGTCCAATTTTTGAGCAACTTTAAAAAATCATAGAAAATCCAAACTTGATCGGAATCTGCTCAATCTCTCTACACTGCATAAGTACATGTATAAGCATCTGGAAATGTAACAAAATTGAGGAATTTTCTACTTGCCAATTTTTGTGAAATTTTTGAAAAATCCCTGTACTATAGTGCAGTGACTTTTGTCCAATTTTTGAGCAACTTTAAAAAATCATAGAAAATCCAAACTTGATCGGAATCTGCTCAATTTATCTATACTGCATAAGTGCATGTATATGCATCAGGAAATGTAACAAAATTGAGGAATTTTCTACTTGTCACTTTTTGTGAAATTTTACAAAAATCCCTGTACTATAGTGCAGGGACTTTTGTCCGATTTTTGAACAACTTTAAAAAATCTAAACTTGATCGGAAACAGCTCAATCTCTCTAAACTGCATAAGTACATGTATATGCATCAGGAAATGTAACAAAATTGAGGAATTTTCTACTTGACAATTTTTGTGAAATTGTACAAAAATCCCTGTACTATAGTACAGGGACTTTTAACCATTTTTTTAGCAACTTTAAAAAAATCATAGAAAATCCAAACTTGATTGGAATCTGCTCAATCTCTCTACACTGCATAAGTACATGTATATGCATCAGGAAATGTAATAAAATTGAGGAATTTTCTACTTGTCACTTTTTGTAAAATTTTTGAAAAATCCCTGTACTATAGTACAGGGACTTTTGTCCAGTTTTGGAGCAACTTTAAAAAATCATAGAAAATCCAAACTGGATCGGAAGCAAATGTAGGCATATTTACATTGTAAAGGTCAGAGGTTATAAGGTATTATAGGTAATGCTATGAATGTACTTGTATAGCAAGGTTAATATGGTATAGGTACACCTATTGAGGATCATTGAATGGGTTGCAAGCACTTGCAACCTCAACCTACAATGATGCTACTTGTAATTAGCAAAGTGTTCATTTTTCAACTAAGTCCTAGCTCCTAAGTAGGTAGTAATGTACAGCCTGGACAGAGCCTTTGTGTGATGGGATTGACATTACGGCTGCAGGTTGTCAAAATAGTTCTGGCTCTTTTGTAGTCTGCTCATTGGGCCTGAGTTAGATTCTAATTGGTAGGTGTGGTTATTACATATCAGAACATTGCTGAATTCGATTGCTGATAATGGCTGGTGTCCAGGCTACTCACAGTCCTTCCTTACGTAAGTTCAGTATAGTTATTGATGAAGAAGAAGCTGTTCTGCTTTACAGAGATGAAGGAGGTAATACATGGGATGCCTATCACACCGAAGTGCCTCCTAGTCAGCGTGGGAAAGGTCTAGGGGCAGTACTAGCTCAAGTAAGTGATCTTTGTATCATTGTGATGAAGTATTGTATTCATTATTATTACAGGCATTGTTTGCTCATGTTAGCAATAACAACCTAAGGATACGTGTGTCTTGTACTTATTTACAGCATTATGTAACCAAACATCCTGAATTGAACAAGTATTGTGTTTCTTAACTTTTTTTATTATTATTATTTTTTTTTATTGTTAAGTTAAATAGTTTCAACCTGTGGTTTGTTTGGATTGTTCTTTAATATCCATTGAGCCAACCACTCCTGTTAATAATATGATAATACTGTTATTATTTTGGTATAATGATGTTCTCTTACTAATGGATCATCAGGTTTTTCATGACAAAGTTCCGTCAGTCCTTTTACTAAAGTTGGATTGACTTGAGATCTAAGATAGTCTTTCATTGCAGTTCCTCTTTCAACTGGTTCCATGATACTGTATGCTAATTCAGTTCAGTATGCAATAAAGTCCCACCAATAGTCCTTACCATCTGGAAACATAAACTTTATTTCTTTGTCAGCAGCATATTCACTGTCACTGCCATGGAGGGCATTCTTTGTATTGTCATGACCATAACAAGCTCTCAGTGACCTTGGCTCCTCTTCCTATAATAATAATAATAATAATAATAATTAATATTAATTTATTGTGTTTAGTATTGTCTACTTTAGCTCTCCTTGAGTCAGTTGGTCCCAGTAATTCCTTCCATTCTTTTATTGCATTTTGTTTTGCCAGTACCATAACTATAATGTCACTTGAACTCATGAATGCTACAAGACTAGGAAAGAACATTTTCCCGTAGTGTTCAGCATAAAAGTTGGCTGCTTCTTCGGGGCTGAGTTGAATCCTTCTCTTCTGTCCAATAATCTTACATGATATATTTTCTATTAACCACAAGATTTACTTGCAAGATTTTGAATCCATTCCTTTTAATCTCTTCGATGATTTCATCAGCCCAGTTCATGGCATCAGGCTTTATGAGAGCAAGAGTTTTCTCAACTGTGATGTCTGCCATCTTGTTTACCACTGAGAGTTGCTATGACAACCCATAACATTCCAGTATACTAAATGTGGTTCAGGATACTTCCGTAAACTCAATCTTCTCATAGGCCATTGAATCATCTCTTTTTCTCCCTCTTCCTCCCTCTCTCTCTCTCCCCCTCTTTGTTTGTTTCTACTTTATTTTCATCATGTAAGTCTCTCTATCTTGTCATTGTTTTACCTTTTCTTATGCTTTAGGTTTTGAACCTTTCCCTTCTACCAGTTTTTAACACTTTCAACTCAACTCAACTTCATTTTATAATAATAGTATTTGTGTTGCTGCCCTTTTTCCTAATCATTTTCTTTTTCATCATTTTTGATATTTATCATGACGCTACTCCAACAAAGGGTATGTATATTAACTATTATCACTAGTCTTCATCACTGGCAGGGTAATAATGGCCTTCAAGGTTTCTCTTCTTTTACATCGTCAATGCCAAAGTCTCACAGGTAATGTCTATTTTATATGGGAAGTTGTTCATTTATTACATGTATAGAGAGACTGGTATAGTCACAAAGACAATGGTATGTGTACGTTATGACTGGATTATTTATATCAATATTATCAATATTATTAATAGGGGTCTTATGGGTTTATCTCTTGTTGTGAAAGAAATGAATCTATATTCTTCCATTTTTCACAATACAATGGAGATCCTAATGAGATACAGCCTGGAGGTTGTAGTTTTTGTCAAGTTTTTGTTTTTATTGTTGTTTTCAGATGAGGTGGAGTTTGAGGTAACTACAGATGCCAGTAAAGGCAAGCTAATTGCTCGGCGTGTTGTATGCCTGCCACCTGGGACTGTGTCATTTGAATCTCTCAGTGAAGAAAGACTACTGGGTAAAGTGGAGCAGGAGCCATTGCTGGTGAGGAATTACTCTGCTTTTGGTGGACGTAGAGCTAGTACCAGTCAAGATGAACCTGATCTGGGGATAGGACGGATTGTTTATGAAGCAAAAGGGGTAGGAGAATGGCTGTGTGTCTTATGAGTGACTGTGTCCATTAGGAGTGTTTCTTTGTGTCTTACGGATTCACTGATATTAATGATGACAGGGAGATACATACTGGAGATGAAGTATCGTTTTATATGGCACAGAATAAGAGGTTTACTATCAGTAATTGTTATTCATTGTTTTTGTTATTGATTAGAACTGGTGCCCTTAGTGCTAGATTAGTTCGATTGGTACAGGAAGCTAAAGTTAATAAAACTCGGGGAATTATTAAAAGTTTAAAAGATTCATTTGGATTTATTGAAAGAGCTGACATTGTCCAAGATGTGAGTTATTTTATCAAGTACTGCAATAACTGAATTTATTTCTTTAGATATTTTTTCACTACAGTGAAGTTGATCATGGCGAAGATACTAAACTCATTTTGGGTGCATCAGTTGAGTTTGTCATTCAAAACAGGCAAGGAAAGCACGTAGCCTGCCAGATCAAAGTCCTCCCTCATGGTTCGGTCTCCTTTGATATTATCGGAGAGGATCAGTTTGAAGGGGTCATCAAGGCACCAGTCATCAGGTCTTTCACTCACGGAAGAGGGAAAGTGGTAGGTGTGGTTTTATGTTGTCATGGTTATCGTTACTGTGGTTACTGTTAGTGTGAAGCAAGTGAAGGGAAGATCATATATGATCCAGTGATTGGAAGGTAAGGGAACGTCATGAGGTCTTTCACTCCCTCCCTCCAGTTCAGTGCTGTCCTACACAGAGAGGGACCAATTGGGCAGTTACACGATGTGTGTTGGGGACCTGGTCAGTTTTAGAATAGCTACGGACAGAAGAGATGGATCCACTCGTGCTACTAAAGTGTCCTTGATTAAACTAGTTGAGGAACAGAATAAAACCAGAGAAAGAGTTAGTATCATGTATCATACTGTTGTTGTTATTATTGTTGTTGTTGTTATTGTTGTTGTTTGTTGTTTAGGGTATAATAGCTGCCCTAAGAGATGGATTTGGATTCATTAGATGTGCTAAGAGAGACTGCAGAATGTTCTTTCATGTCAATGAAGTGATTGATTCAGTAAGACAGACACTCTCTAGTATATGTGCATGATTCATGTATTGACACATTAAAGGAAGCACAGCTAAGCACTAGTACAGAGGTTGAGTTCACAGTCCAGTCAGACTACACCAATGAGAGGGAACACGCAGTTAGGATCGCCCTACTACCTGCACTCACTGTCCAGTTTGAAATACTTCACAAAGAATTGCTGACTGGGACAGTGAAGGAGGAGCTACCTACTGACATTAGCAGGAGCAGACCAAACGTACTGAGGATACAAAAGTGCATCGTCATCACTTCTTTATTTTATTTGTTTGTTTGTTTGTTAGTGAAAGTCCATGTGGTTTGCTGGAATACGTGTATAGTGACAAGGAAGAATTTATTCCATTTTACTGGTCGACTGAATCTGTGCAGTTTGGGGATAAAGTAAGCCACACTCACTTTATAACGACTCCCTGGCCACACCACTAGGTTCAGTTCCAGATAGCCAACAGGTCTTACGATGGTTTGGTCTATGCTGTCAATATAAAGATACTTCATAAAGGACACTCACTGAGATTCAAAGTATAATGTACATATAGATAGATCTGTATACTGATTGTCACTCCAGGGAGTTGTCTCCGTATTGAAAGAAGGTTTTGGATTCATAGAAACTGAAGAACACGACTGTGAAATATTCTTTCCATTCAGGTACAGTACATCTAGTTATTGATTAATTAATAATTTTAATTGTATTTAATAGTTCATGCAATAAATATTGTGACCCAAAAGATTTAAAGTTATTAGACGAAGTTGAATTTGGTTTGGTAAAAAAGAACGGGCGACTGTCAGCAGATGAAATAAGAAAACTGGAGCCAGGATCTGTTAGGAGAGAAGTACCTAATGACATCACATGACACAATATGACATCATCACTTTAGACTGTACAACCTGAAGCTTATGAAGGAGTCATAGTGAGACCAATGAAGAGTTCTGACAGCTCAGTGAGTTATTTATTTATTTATTTATTATTATTATTATTATTATTATTATTATTATTATTGGGGCGAGCAAAAGTGAGCCCCACATAGTCGAGTCGAGTATGTCTGTTTGTTTGTTTGTTTGTTTGTACACGTAGGTCACCTCTATTTATGCGTCTATAAAAAATAATAATCACACATTTTAAAATGATAACTTTGATAATTACGGTACCACGTGCAAAAACCAAGAGCAACTTCAGTAATCACTGGACGAGAGGAGTTCAAGAGACAAGAGTATTCAAAAAACAAGAGAAGCTGAAGCTTAAAGCATGAGTTATTCACAAGAAGATGCTCTTGAAGCTCGTCGACTTCTTCGTAATGAGCATGAGGAGGAGAAAAGAGCGAGGAGGTCCAATGCGTAGAAATGCTAGAGATGGTCTTGTCACACCCAAAGACAACAAATGGAGTCTCCTGGCTTCTGAGACCAACCATCTTCCATCCTAGATCTATATAACTGCAGAGATTTTTCACTCAAAGCTAGAAACTATGAAATTCCTTCCATGCTTGCAAATTCTGCATTAGTGTATTGACATCGACATTCAACATTTAATAGCCACTACATCATTGTCGATCATTGTCTATATAAACATTGTATATTGCTAATCGAAATGTTAATCGTTTTGCTCGCCCCTCAATGTTTTACATTCGCCTAGTTATTATTATTATTATTAATTATTAATGCATGTAGGATGAATATGAAGGTCTAATAAAGCCAGTGTTAGATATTCCATTGGTTGGTGGTGAGTGCATCCCTTACAGTTTCACTAGCATCAGTGACCATAAGATATTACTACAAACTGGAGAAACAGTACGACTGTTATTAATAGCTGATTATAACATTAATATTAATTAACAGGTTAATTTTCAGTTGGGATACAATGAGCTGAGTGGGACTTACAGAGCAGTTAATATAACAAACAAGAAAGAGCTAATGAGAGGAACGGTTGAACGTATCAAAGACCAAGTGAGACCTAGTGTAGTGTAGTACAGTAGCATAAGTCAAAGGGTCAACTGTATATTGACCCCACCCATAGCCTAACCACCTAATGGTAACTGTGCATGTACCTGTGTTGACCCAATTTTCTCACTTGACGTGAATTACTAGTATGGTAAAAGTCACATGATCCAATTTTCTCACTTGACATGAATTACTAGTATGGTAAAAGTCACATGATTAATGAGTGTGTATTAACTGTAATGACTGGACCTGGACTGGTTCTTATTGTCATCCATTTATTAGTTTGGTTTCATTAATTATAAAGATGATAATGGAGAAACTATTTCTGTTTTCTTTCACAAAAACTCAATGTCAGGTAATGTGTGTGTGTGGTCTGGGTGTGGCTTCATTTCCTTGCAGATGGCTGTGAATTTAGTGAATTAAGTTCAGGAGATGAAGTCCAATTTAAGACAATGTTCAGTCAGAGGAGTCAGAAAGACAGTGCCATTTATGTTAAGAAAACAACAACTCCTCAAGGCAGACCAGAGAGACTACGCCATGGCTCAACTAAAGGATCTTCTGCTTTAGTGTATGTTTCTATTGTTAGTAACATTACATCATAGTGTGTCTATATTTAGAACTGTTGTTCGGCAACCCAAAGGTCCTGATGGTAGTATAGGATTCATGTAGACCTCCTCCTCTCCATTGCTGACCTGACACACACATTAAGTTAAAGAAACAAGCTCTAGAGACTACACAAAATGCTTTTACAAAAAAATAACAATTCAATTATTATTTTTTATAATTGATTAATTAATTCTAGTCCCCTGCCACTCTTTCCTGTATTGTTGATAATTTATTGTTACTAATAATAACACCAAACTGTTGTTACTAATAATAACACTGAACTGTTGTTACTAATAATAACACTGAACTGTTGTTACTAATAATAACACTGAACTGTTGTTATTTCATTGGTCTTTGATTGTACAATGAGAAGTTAGGTGTGGTCAAATGAACTGACACAGGACTACTATCATCATCTTGTTCTTGTTCTTTATTATTGATCAAAAATCTTTTAGGAATAAATATTTCAAACCAAGCCTGAAATAATATTAATACAATACAATAATGATTAATTCCTACTTTATAATGATTGCTGACATCAAGTCCAACTAGAGAATATGGCCATTGGATTAATCCTAAATGCACTTGGCACAACCTCAGGTAATCAGAAAATGTGTCACACATTAAGTGACAATTAAGAGCTAAATCAATCAACCAAATTCCTCTAAATAATGAATCTATTCAAGTAATAAATAATGGCCATAATTTGTAAATAATTAAAGTCAGAATTGACTTAAAACATTCTACATAGCATAAGGACATCAATATGTATCAGAAAATGTAATAAAAATTTGGGGTGGTTTTGGAGCCATTTTTTGAAAAAAACCATGGACTATAGCCTTGGGTATTTTTCAGGATTTTGGCATTTTCTTAAAATGGCACAAACTTGAAAAATTGAAGTCGGAATCAGCTCAAACTTTCTACACAGCATAAGGACATCAATATGTATCAGAAAATGTAATAAAAATTTGGGGTGATTTCGGGGCAATTTTTTGAAAAAAACCATGGGCTATAGCCTTGGGTATTTTTCAAAATTTTGGCAGTTGCTATATGTTGACTTCATGTTATAAACTTTTCTATTCATAGTAATCAATTTAAGTATTAGCATTGTCTTACCATAATATCTATGGTCTTACTTTCATCAAACACAAGGCATGTATGTCCAGTGTCAGGACAACTGCTAATAATGATAATTTTATTATTTATACAGTAAAATGGATCCCAATCATCATTCTTGTCTTGTAAGTCGTACAGAGATGGCGTACATGTATTGGCACATGTGTTAAAAGGGTTAAAAACAGATAGATCGTCCAATGAATTAATAGTAATGTTACCCAAAACAATACTGTTTCCTATAGCAACAAGAATTAGTTTATAGCTCACAAAAATAATGGCATTTAACTGTTGTGATTGTATTTCCATATAAGGTATGCTCCATCATGGCTCATGTAAAAGTCTCTGATGTCGTCAGTTAAAGTGAGGCCCTTCAATCTCTCCCAGGACTGGAGCACCGACTGATTTAAAGGAGCACCATAACCAGCAGATACATCAACTACTCCTGGCTGCTCTACTAAACATATATTATTATTGCTTTGGGAATAACTATGACCTGGCTTACAAATGTACTTCTCTAGACTGGATAAAAACATTGGGTGGCAGATAGTCTACCAGTTCCCGGCAATTCAATCTGAGCATGCTCAGTAAGACAGTGACCACTCCCCTCAATAATTCAAAATGGAGTCTGACAGTAGTACAAACAACAGTGACGGAGCCTCTTCTCCAGAGGAATCCAGAGGCAGTAAAGGTAGTTCAGTCTCCACTGGACTCAGAGAGGAATATGAGGACCTTCTCCGTTATGCTGTGGTCACTCCAAACTTTGATGGAAAGATTAAAGGAGTTCTGAAACAGCAGAGTCATAATGAAGAGACTACACCAGCAGCTAGTGGACCTGGAGTGCATTCTGTACAAGGTTAGACTGGTATACTTTTATTTACTTGTTTGTTTGCTTGTTTAGTGAGTCATTTGGATATACCTGATTATCAAGAAGAGGGAGACAATGAATCAATTGACAATAATGAATGTCATTACTTTCCTGCAGTTTCACCACCACACCCTCAACCTTCCGCTAATAATGAGCCAAAGTATTTCATTATGTTGTAGTAATGGTTTTATTTAATTAACTGATAGAGTTTCATTTAAAATGGACACTAACAAGCCAAAGTCCAATGATCATGAGCTGATGAGATTAGGTGAGCAAATGGACAGATGGTGTTCTGATTTGAAAAGGAACGTATTAGTACGTGAGCTTCAGGTAGTTATATTCTTATTATCAAGTACCTTTCTGTAGGCTGAATTTGAACAGGCTCAGATCAGATCAAGAGAACAACAAAAAGCAGCTACTCTTCAAGAAATTAATGAGTAGATAGCAATATTAATTTATAGTTAATTAGCTGTTGTTTTTTTCCCTAGTTTAGTGTCTCAGAATCGGCTGCTTCAGTCACAAATCAATAGAATTAATGGACTTTTGACAACTTTCCAATTATCAATTGACAAAAAAGATGAAATCATCCAACGGTTAACTAAATCTCTGCAGAAACAAGTAACATTGATACATTTACTGATTAATTAATAAGTTAGCTGTTGTCTTATTGTAGAAAGACCGAATTGGTTTAGCTAGATCATTTTCAATGTGGAGGGGGCAGCACAATGATGAAAAAAGAGAAGTTTGCTATCACTTAATTTCATCATCATCATCATTTGTACTATAGATATTTACTAGTACTTTGGCTGTAAAGCATTATAATTATAAACTAAAGAGAAAAGCATTGCAGACATGGTTTGGAATTATACAAAATAAATGGAGAGAGAGAGTACAGAAAGCTTGTCAAGTAAGAGCAGAGGAAGTATGCCAGAAACTTAAAGCAAGTCACAACAAAGAAATAAAGACAGTAACTGAAGGAAAGGGAAGACACAAGAATGACTTACTCCATTTTGTTTTTAGTTTGAGAAGTTGTTGGAGGAGAGAGAGGAGGAACTGAGCAGACTTTATAAAGAAAGAGATTCATTCGAAGAAAATTTGAAGAAAGCTTTCATGAGAGGAGTGTGTGCCTTGAACAAGGAGGCAATGACAATGTTTAATAAAGAACAACTGGGAGATTGTGGTTACCACGGCAACCAGACAGTTTTTCCTCCTCCTGTTAAAGAAGGAGGAAAGTCAAGAGAACCAAAAGTTATGATTGAGAAGCACTTGCACTAAAATATCACTTACTAGTAAAAACTACTATTACCATTATAATTATTAAAATTAATTAATCTACGAGGTGTGGTTTTTAATAATCAATATAGCTCCTCCTAGCAGGGGCAGGTGCCCAGTTTTAAGTGTACTTAGTGTAGGGAGGGTAGATTCTAGAAATGAAGATATTCAAACCTAATTGGGTTAAACATGATAAAGGACAGCCGATATTCTCCATTGATATACATCCTGATGGCACGAGGTGATACAATCAATAATGATTTCATCTTACTTAAAATTAACAGGTTTGCTACTGGAGGCCAGGCTGATGACGGCAGTGGTAAGATCATTATTTGGAACATGGCCCCAGTGAGGGAAGAGCCCATCAGTGATGTACCTAAACTGTTGGTGGAACTAACGAATCACTCCGGTTGTGTTAACGTCACACGATGGTCACGTGATGGACACTACCTCGCCAGTGGTAGTGATGATAGTATTATTATAATATGGAGCCTTCGCTATAAAACTGATGGGAAACTGGGATTAGAAAACCCTGTGTACGAGCAGTGGGGGTGTGGCCACGTACTGAGAGGTCATAATGGTGACGTGCTGGATCTGTCCTGGTCACATGACAGGAAGTACCTGGCGTCAGCTAGTATCGACAACACTATTATCATATGGAACACACTAAAGTTTCCAGAGAAAGTAGCCATCATTGAATCGCACACTGGACTTGTTAAAGGTACTGTACAGTATATCATTATTATTATTATTGTTATTATTATTGTTATTATTATTATTGTTATTGTTATTATTATTATTGTTATTGTTATTGTTATTGTTAGGTGTTTCTTGGGATCCTGTTGGTAAATATCTTGCTTCACAATCTGATGACAAGTCCCTTCGCGTTTGGAGGACCTCTGACTGGAAAGAGGAAGTCAAAATATCAGAACCATTTCATAATTGTGGAGGAACAACCCACGTACTCCGATTGAGCTGGTCACCCGACGGTCGGTTCATAGTCTCTGCCCACTCTCTTAACAATGATGGACCGAGTTCTCGTATTATCGACCGAACCACTTGGAACACCGAAATGGACTTTGTAGGTCACCGGAAGGCAATAGAAGTGGTTCAGTTTAATCCTCACCTTTTCGAGAGAGAAAAGGGAGGGGATAGTCACGGCTGCCTGGCTATCGGGAGCAGGGATAGATCCTTATCAGTTTGGCTGACCAGTTATAAACGACCATTAGTTGTGTACACGATCTTTTTAATA
>NW_003547118.1:0-1971 GCF_000090795.2 Amphimedon queenslandica | reverse complement strand
CGTACTCCTGACGGAAGGAGGCGTATCACTCCAGTACTCCTCAACACTGTACCTCAGTCTGGACTCTCCGATAGTCCTTTCTCTAATTCTATGATAATGGCCACACCTCCAAAAACCACACCTACTAAGAGGCCACACCCAGATGAAGAGTGTACAGCTAGTCCTACTCCAATCAGTTTTGCTCCTTTATCTCCAGTGAACGAGCCTCCAGCTGTTACTAAACAGTCTCTACCTAAGCAGGAGGCAGTTGAGGTCACTGGGTCTGGTAAAGGGAAACGTGTCAAGAAAGTTAAAATAACTAATGAGGAATCGTTAGCCAAGCACTCTAAGCCATGTCTACAAAAGCCACATCCACCAATTAATAATTATTTAGAGTGTCCATCTCTCCTTCCCTCTCTATCCCTTCAAGTGGGTGGAGTTTCTCTGGAAGCGACCAATGGCAGTGGAGGGACTACATTATCTTGTAAAGGAGGGGACCTGGCCTGGTCCCTTCTCCTTCATTCTCCTGTCCTCTTGCTCGGAGCTAGTCGGGCAGTGACAGCTGTTTGTGGTAATGATAGGACAATGGCACTGGTTTCCACGGCAACAGGACGTGTATTGGTCTCTCGTATTTTATTAATAAATGATCCATTTCAATTGAAAGTTAGTTTGCACTATGTTGCCATAGCAACTGTTAATGCAACCCTATCAGTCTTTGATGTGACTGGCACTCGGTCAATGGTCTCTGGTGCCTCATTCCATCACCTACTGACGGCCGCTGGAGGAACAACTGGTGGGATCAACATTGAAATAACGGAGACTGGCGTACCGGTTGTTATGACAACCAACCGATCATATGGATACCATTACCTTATGGAGTGTTGGGTTGAACTGACTCACCAAAAGGAAGCTGCTCAAATGAATCCATCAACCAGTGGAACTGATATATCAACGCACCCACTGCACTACATACAGTCAGTGAGTGGTACAAGGACCAGTAGTACTACAGTAACCTCTACTGAGGAATGTCTTTCTTTCTTAGAGTCTCAGCTGTTTAGAAGTTCTTGTCTTCAATCATCAGTCGAATACGAGTCCTTGTTAAAGAGATATGTCACTTATCTGGTGAACCAGTCCCTCAGTGAAAGGCTGAGAGAAGTGTTCATGATGTTAGTATCTTGTTGTAATCACACTGGACAGGGTCTAGTACCAGCATCAGTGGTAAATGGACCCACTCTTAATCAACTGCTATCAATAATAGCTACCAACACTAACCTACAGAGACTATATGCAGAACTTAAACTTGTTTTTGATAGTATCAATTAATTTTAACGATACTTTTAAATGTCAATTTAATTAATAGATGAAGCTATTTTCACGTCAGCATCCAATCACATGCCATGCTTTCCAATTAATGACAGCAACTTGAAGAATTGACGTCAGAACCAACCCAAACTTTCTACACAGCATAAGGACATCACTGTATCAGAAAATGTAATTAAAATTGTGAATTCTTTTCAATTCTGGTAAAATTTGGCCAATATCCCTGTGCGAATAGTACAGGGACTTTGGTGTAAGACCTGTTATACTATATCCCAACTGAGAATGGACCGGAAGTGGAAGCAGCTGCATTGGAATTTGAAAAATGTAGCTACGTCACCAATGACGTCTTATAATGATATTCATAGAGACATGGCCGATATTTCGGCTGTGTTGTTTCACTCTTAAAATAGTCTTGTTCTTCCTGATAAGCAGTACAATAGCTGCTGGAGTCACCTAGTCTTCATAAAGGCCACCATTATCAGAATATCTTGCTCTATTAGCTTTTTAAAAGAAGAATTATCAGTTTGGGCGCTCGACCACATGTGCTTATGTAAACTATGACATCATAGAACGTCATTGCGGTTAGCTTTGGTATGCCATTGGGTTTATAGGGAGAACCCGGTTCTCAGAGTTCCCAAGGGCTGAGAGACCTAAGACCTGAGATCCTGAAGC
>NW_003547117.1:26624-29334 GCF_000090795.2 Amphimedon queenslandica | reverse complement strand
GTTCACACCGCAATATACTCAATGACCGATGAGGAGAGTATGGTAATGTCATCGATGAATATGGTAAAAGCTAGCTCTGAGAGTGGGTGAATGTCACATCACATATGTCTTCTATTTTATTATTATTGGCTGCTTCATTAGTGAACTGTGCATTGTACTAGTGTTATATCATTAGGACCTCATATGACCTCCACTGGCCACTGTAGTCTCTTTATTAGGACAGGACCGCTGCATGGGCCCACACTACCTGTCCTTAATACATGTACAGTGTAGCCTCTTTATTAAGGACACCATTGGGCCCACACTACCTGTCCTTAATACATGTACAGTGTAGCCTCTTTATTAAGGACACCATTGGGCCCACACTACCTGTCCTTAATACATGTACAGTGTAGCCTCTTTATTAAGGACACCATTGGGCCCACACTACCTGTCCTTAATACATGTACAGTGTAGCCTCTTTATTAAGGACACCATTGGACCCACACTACCTGTCCTTAATACAGAGGTGTCCTCATTTCAGAGGTACTTTTGTATAGGCTTGTACCAATTGGAATGTCCTCATTATAAAGGTGTCCTCATTATAAATGTGTCTTGCTTTTACACTATACTTCATTGAGGTGACAGCAGTATTTGAATTTTAAATAAATTGGTTTCTCTTAACAGGACAAGGTAATGGGTAAAAGGTAAGTGTAATCTTGTGAGTGTGTTAGACCATAGTAGAGGTGACTGAGTGTGAATGTGAAACTGCACTCTACTCCAAATAGGAGCCACTTCATAATCAAATAAATGTATTAATAATAATAATAATAAGTAGCATTCTGGTAGTTCACTAATGGCTACCAATCTCTCTTCTGCCTCCCCCTCTTTAAGTTGTCCTCTACTCCTTTTTTCCACTCATGATTAAAGATTTATTTAATGTGTTGCTTTATATACTAATCTCCTTTGATATGCAACTAGCAACATGACATATGATCTCCTCCTGCAGTATACACATTGACAACATTCTTGAATTCAATGATAATAATAATAATAATAACAGTGATCATGATATCATTGTATTATTTGCATGGGCCAGATGGTGCAGCATCAACAAAGCACGGTTAAACTTTTTAAATGATCCATAAATTTTCTGATACATATCCTTATATTATGCCAAGTTTGAGCTGATCCTGACTTTAACTTTTCAAGTTGAAATACTGTACTATAGCCCATGGTTTTTTTTCCAAAAATGGCTCCAAAATCACCCCAGGTATGTGCGAATGGTATTTAGTCTACGCCGGCTGTAGATATGCTTCCTGTCGGTTATTAATTAAATTTCGCTGCTGGCGGCACAGTATAAAACTGGGTGGTTGTCCTCTGTTTTCTGTCACTGGAGGCATTTTCCAATCTATTGGTTAAAAGAATATCACTAGAAATAACTACCTTCGACTCTTCCTGATGGAACTTTCATTTTACTCGCCTGCAAGCATGGAGAGAAGACAGCTAGTCCTTATCCTGTTTCTCATCACTGCCTCTCTCCCCACCTTGACTATCTCTTACTCGCATGGTGTCCCACAGCTAAAATCCCTTTGCAATTTCATAACAGAGCATGGGCCACCAGAAAAAAATATATCTAATTGTGGTGATTTCAAGTTGGTCATGATGAATGCAACACACGAGATCCCATGCTACACTCCAAATGAGTTGACTACAGGTAATATTTCATGAGCCAAAGGTCATTAATTATAATTTATTCTCTTTCTTACAGTTCATATGGTAGTTACTAATGATGACCCACCCTGCAATATTAAGGGTTTTTTTTTGGGCATCCAAAAGAAAGGATTCAACATGAACAAAAGAACCCTTGAAAGTACTAGACATGTCTGTGAAACTAAAAATCTCTGCAAAGATTATGTTACTTTTAGTCACTCGTAAGTTCTTTAGTTCTTTCTCTCTCTTATTTTGCATGTGGGGCTATTGTCAGTGTCAACTGTCAAAATCATCTAGTGCATTATCAGTTTATAATTGAAATGTGTCTTTATTCATTTACAGGGCCCTGCTCAACACCCAGAAAATAGAGTTTAAATTCAACTTCACTTCAAAGGAAAGAGTAGAACTGAGGTAAGAAATATAGACTAGAAATGTCAGCATAAAATCATATCATGGCACTTTAATGATCTCTCTCTCTCTCTTCATTGCAGGTCAACAGTTGTCTTTAGTTATTCAGATGTCATTAATAATAGATCATATTATTTCGATGCCTGTCCAACTCCAACCCCAAGCAGTACACCTTCTCCTTCACCAACTCCCAGCAGTCCCTCATCATCAGTAGCAGCACCATCAGTGACTCCCACACCATCTTCATGTCCTAGTTATACTGCAACACAAATTGGTAAGATATATAGTATAAATCATAAAGAGGCTTTAATGCTTTACTTGTAATATATATCTTAATTGATATAGCTAGGCTGTATATTAGTAGTGTATACTGCAGCATGTGAAGCACTATTGCTGCATGTCTAATGTTATATCACATGTTAATTATCACCTGATGACTTGCACTTGGTTCTTAGTATTCAGTAACTTTATGTTTTCTTCCTCTCTCTCTTTCTATAGATAATTTCAAATGTCCTAAGACAGTAGAGAAATACAAACTGACAATGGATCATGAAGACAATGGAATAAAATATCAATGCACAACCACAGGGACATTGAGACATTTTGTATT
>NW_003547117.1:0-25242 GCF_000090795.2 Amphimedon queenslandica | reverse complement strand
GACACTTGTATAAATAATCTAACACAATTAGATCAAGTAGGGCGGGGAACATTTTTCAAACTCTAAATCCTTTAATCTCTAAGGAGTCGACTGCATGCGTATCCTTTTTATTATTATAATAATAAATAATATCATCGTTACTAAGGGCTGTTTGGCGCCTCTAAAACTCATTAGCAAACCAGAGTCGGATAGAATTTCACAATTACGATACCTAATCTACTCCAATTGAAGCTTTAAACATGCCA
Source organism: Amphimedon queenslandica (assembly GCF_000090795.2). Taxonomy (NCBI): domain Eukaryota; kingdom Metazoa; phylum Porifera; class Demospongiae; order Haplosclerida; family Niphatidae; genus Amphimedon; species Amphimedon queenslandica. Next base: position 24,997 of record NW_003547117.1, on the reverse strand, counting down.
CAATGCATTATAGTGCTTGAATACACTGAGATAAGAACCACCTTTATAATGAGGACAACTTTATAATGAGAACATTTTGTAATGTCCCAATTGGTACAAGCCTATACAAAAGTACCTCTGAAATGAGGACACCTCTGTATTAAGGACAGGTAGTGTGGGCCCAATGATGTCCTTCTAATACAATTAATACGTACCAGTTTGAGATTGGTTTGTAGTGAGAGGTGGTTTCTTTACTGAAGACAAGAGAGTTGAAGAGGGAGGGGGTAAGTGAGGAGGAGGCATCAGGAGGACATCAAGAGGAGCACTGGAGGAAGAACTGACACCAACCTCTTCTTTAACAGCAACATCATCAGGAGGAGGAGGAGGAGAGAGTTTAGATGTCTTCAGTGGTACATCATCCTGACCATTAGCCTAAGGAGAGAGAGAGAGAGGAGAGACAGAGCTTAGTTAGAATGATTAATCAGTCTCTCACTCAGTCACTCTATAGTCGACCCACACAATAATAACGAAGCCATTTATAGCATGGGCTCAGTTAATCTAATTTAAGCAAAAAATGCTAATTCATTAAGTCACCATGACAACCAATTAGGAACACTTGGTAGACGAATGACTATTACAATAGACACACAAACACCACCTCCTTCTCCCTCTCCCTCTCTCTTCCTCTTTATTTAATCTGACAGTATCTAAGTGGCATGACTAATGATGTCGTAATACGATCATGATCACAAGCCATAATTAATTACGCCAGTCTCAGTTTAATGTCTTCAGTAAAGGAGAGAGCGATAAGTTACTATACTTGTGGTCAGTCGATGTCCGGAGGTGAGTAACACATGTAAACACAAACAAAATGAATAAAGAGATGAAGAGATAACAGTATGTACTGTATAGAGAGGGATAGAGACAATGAGAGATCAAACAAAGAACGATAGAGATAAGAATAATAATGAATACAGACTAGCCTCTATATAATGGACACTGTGTCTCTGTTATACAGAGGTGTCCTTTATGTGGAGGTTATTTTATACAGTAAGGAATGTAATTGGTACACTAGGTGCTGTCCGTTAAATGGAGGTGTACGCTATAGAGAGTGTCCATTAAGAGAGGCTGTACAGTAACATGTCATTAAAGTAAATATAATTTTAGCAGGTTATACATGTACTGTACATGTACATGTACAGGTATTACTGATAATAATAATAATAATAATAATAATAATAATACATGTAAACTGAAGTATTAGTATCCGATTTCCTACATGCAATTACATGATTAAGTAAAACCTAATGGTCCCATTAACCAACACCTAACACAAGAGGCTTCCTCTGTAATAGTACACTGGTCAGGTAGTCTACCTCAGTCTAGCCTCCTAATTCCTTACATTACAATCAGTACATTAATACAGGAATGGGCCTCTAGATAAGGACAAATTATAATGAGGACACCTTTATAATGAGGACGCCTTTATATTGAGGACATTTTGTAATGTCCCAATTGGTACAAGCCTATACAAAAGTACCTCTGAAATGAGGACACCTCTGTATTAAGGACAGGTAGTGTGGGCCCAATGGTGTCCTTAATAAAGAGGCTACACTGTACATGTATTAAGGACAGGTAGTGTGGGCCCAATGGTGTCCTTAATAAAGAGGCTACACTGTACATGTATTAAGGACAGGTAGTGTGGACTATGGACCCAATGGTGTCCTTAATAAAGAGGCTACACTGTACATGTATTAAGGACAGGTAGTGTGGGCCCAATGGTGTCCTTAATAAAGAGGCTACACTGTACATGTATTAAGGACAGGCAGTGTGGGCCTAATGGTGTCCTTAATAAAGAGGCTACACTGTACATGTATTAAGGACAGGCAGTGTGGGCCCGTGAAGACCTCATGAAATCTGAAACAGTGATTTACATGTACTTAATTAAACTCATAATTGTGTTGACATACAAATAAATAAATAAATAATAACAATAATAATAACAATAACAGTGTCTAGTGTCTAGTACAGCGGAATAGCCACAGGATACTCACGGGTCACAGGTTAATGAAACAAATTAAATAAAAGATTAAAGTGAAACACAATAAAGTCTTAAACTGATCAGACAAAGAGACCAACAATTGATAATAATAAACCACCTCCTATTGTGGACACTCTAAAATAAGGACACCTCTATAATGAGGAGGGGTAGTATCAGTCCCAATACAATAGTAATGTGTATTAATGAACCTCTGAAATAAGGACAGGTTCATAATCAGGAGCTAGGGTATTATTGGGTCCCAAGGTGTCCGGAGTAGACAGGATTGACAATACACATCTATTGTCCTCCCTCTCTCCCTCCCTCTCTCCCTCCCTATCTCTCTCTCTCTCTAATTCAATCAGTAAGTGACTTACTTGTTCTGTGAATTTTCTTTTTGGCAAAATCTTATCAACACTATCATGAGGTCTAGGGAGAAGGAGAGAGAGAGAGGGGGGGAGAGGGGGGGAAGAGAGAGAAGTAGATCAAGTATGTTTTCTTTTAGTGTTCAGTATATGTACATTGTACATGTAAACAGGTGAATCCTGACCCAGGTCCCTCCTACTCTGAGGTATATACACACACACACACAAACACCAGCTGGCCACCTGCTAACCTGATTAGTAAATCCCTCCCTAGCACTCTCCACAGTACAGTACACCCAATAATGCATTAATTAATAACAATAATAATGAATAATTAATGAGTTAGTGACTTTTAACATGTAGAAAGTTGAGTATAAATGGTATCTTTTTTTACATTACTATCTATGCTTTTAGTTACGAGCAGTTTGAATTAAAATCCACAGTACAGCTGGAAATACTGCCATCAATATTAACTAATCCACCATTTTGTTTATTTTTTGGGCTCAATAGGTAAATTCCGCTAAATACAAAAATTTTCTAAGAAATTGCAAAGCAAATAACTCTCTCTAATATACATGTACGGTAATAAACTAATAATTAATTAATTAATAATGTCTTACAATTGATGGTAAGCTAAATGCTCCACCCCCTTCGACAAAACATCCTAAGTAATATAAAAAAGAACCAAAAAATATTTTTTACTTTATCATCACTTATTGAGTCTGGAGCCACATAACTGGGTGTGGGTCCGTGAGTAGGTGGAGCTTGATAAGGATCTATTAAATGAGGAGGAGGGGGAGGAGCATTATTGTTTTTCATTATTGTTTTTGGAAAAAACCATGGACTTATAGCCTTGGGTATTTTTCAGATTTTTGACGTTTTCTTAAAATGGCCGTAACTTTAAAAATTAAAGTTGGGATCAGCTCAAACTTTCTACACAGCATAAGGACATCAATATGTATCAGAAAATGTAATAAAAATGTGGGGTGATTTTGGAGCCATTTTTTGGAAAAAACCATGGACTATAGCCTTGGGTATTTTTCAGATTTTGACATTTTCTTAAAATGGCCGTAACCTGAAAAATTGAAGTCGGAATCGGCTCAAACTTTCTACACAGCATAAGGACATCAATATGTATCAGAAAATGTAATAAAAATGTGGGGTGATTTTGGAGCCATTTTTTGGAAAAAACCATGGACTATAGCCTTGGGTATTTTTCAAATTTTGATGTTTTCTTAAAATGGCCGTAACCTGAAAAATTGAAGTCGGAATCGGCTCAAACTTTCTACACAGCATAAGGACATCAATATGTATCAGAAAATGTAATAAAAATTTGGGGTGATTTTGGAGCCAATTTTTGGAAAAAACCATGGACTATAGCCTTAGGCATTTTTCAGAATTTTGGGGTTTTCTTAAAATGGCCGTAACTTAAAAAATTAAAGTCGGAATCAGCTCAAACTTGCTACATAGCATAAGGACATCACTATGTATCAGAAAATTTAATAAAAATTTGAGATAATTTCGGAGCCATTTTTTGGAAAAAACCATGGACTATAGCCTTGGGTATTTTTCAGATTTTTGACATTTTCTTAAAATGGTTGTATCTTGAAAAATTGAAGTCGGAATCAGCTCAAACTTTTCTACACAGCATAAGGACATCGTTATGTATCAGAAAATGTAATAAAAATTTGAGATAATTTCGGAGCCATTTTTTGGAAAAAACCATGGACTATAGCCTTGGGTATTTTTCAGATTTTTGGCATTTTTAAAATGGCCGTAACTTAAAAAATTAAAGTTGAAATCAGCTCAAACTTTCTACACAGCATAAGGACATTAATATGCATCAAAAAATGTAATAAAAATTTGGGGTGATTTTGGAGCCATTTTTTGGAAAAAACCATGGGCTATAGTACAGGGTACTTTCTGATTTTTGGCGTTTTCTTAAAATGGCCGTAACTTAAAATTGAAGTCGTTGACATTTAAAATTTTTCTCTCAAAATTACTTGCCCCAAAACAGTGATGACGAATTCTTAGAAAAATTACGGTATTAATATACACTCTTTCACTTTACTAGAATTTGTTGAAGCTGGGTAAAACAGGTATAAGCTCTCATTTAATTTGTTCATTTTAATAAATCACAAGAGAAAGCATGCCTACTTACTTGATTAAATTTTTAGCTTATTTATGCCATCATTCCAAACTTTGCAGCTTGTTGTAACGTGTATCTACCAAATAAAGTAGCTGTACAGGATAATCACGATGGCGGCCATTTTTTAAATTAACTTTAATATTTGCGTCATAAACTAACCACGCCTTCGATTAAAATTCCTGCCAATCGGTCAAATTTTTTGTTAAATCATAGATATTATAGACTACGTAACCTATTTCAATTTTAACAAAAAATTTAAATTTTGACTAAATTTTTTACTGACATCAGTCAAATGAGAACATCAGTTTCAATTGCAACTGAATCTACAATGAAAAAAGGGAGATAAATTAGCTTAGTAACTACAAAAAGTAAGTTCATAAAGAATTAGAAGTTATGCTGGCAGCAGGCATGATAAGTTTTAAAATATTTGAAGTTCAATGATCCATAATTGATAAACAGTGGGTGACAAAAATTTGAAAAAGGCACAAGTTGTACAACTTTTTATTTCCTATAAAATGATATCAACAAAAAACTATCAAAATTACAGCCATTTGTACCTTAATGGTGCATGTACGTAGCAATGGTATCGTATCCCTAATTGTTCCTACAGTACATTCTACACGTAATTGCTCTTTATTCTTACTATTCTCTTCAAACGTCAATTAAACTTATTAAACAATTTAATACACATACATGTACACATACGCCAATACATGTACATGTACATGTGTGTGGAGGGGGGGGAGGGAGATGTGATGCCTCCAGCAGTAAACAAGTACATGTTTATTGCTGCCGCTGCTTACATGTAGTACATGTGTATATACCTTGAGGTGGTTTGTGTGGGTGTGATTAGGTCTAGCGTACTAGAACGGCTTTATCTTATTACAGTAGAGGAGGGCACCCTCTTTCACATGCTCCGTGTTGTCATGGTTAACTAATAGGACTGATATGGTTTTGTATCTTTTGAGTTCATTATTTCAGCAGCTGGTCTTTGAACAGGCTATGGGATGAGTGTTTGAATGGTAATTACAGCTATTAAGCTTGATTATAGATAATTATCCTGTTCTTTAAGGCTTTATTGGATTAGGAGTTTGTGGGTCCTTTCATCTGGTTTACAATCATTGCACCTCCTGATAGACTATAGTGTATCCTTATTCATGTACTGGTTCATGATCCTAAGGATGGTAGGTATTATTGCAATAATTGTTTATTACATAATGGTTTCTTTAAACAGCTATGGTGTCTTTAATAAAGAGGCTACACTGTACATGTATTAAGGACAGGTAGTGTGGGCCCAATGGTGTCTTTAATAAAGAGGCTACACTGTACATGTATTAAGGACAGGTAGTGTGGGCCCAATGGTGTCTTTAATAAAGAGGCTACACTGTACATGTATTAAGGACAGGTAGTGTGGGCCCAATGGTGTCTTTAATACATAGCAAGCTAAACTTTTTAAATGATCCCCAAACTTGTACTACATTTCCTGATACATGCATCATATATCCTTATACTATGCGGCAAGTTTGAGCTGATTTTGACTTAAAACTTTCAAGTTTTGGCCATTTTAAAAGAAATGTGCCATTACCCTGTACTATAGCCCATAGTTTTCCGCAAAAATGGCTCCAATCTATGCTCCAAAATCACCCCGGGCCAGGTATGTGCGAATATTATAGGCTATATGTCTGCTCGAGATATGCTTCCTGTCGGTTGTTAATTAAATTTCGCTGTCGGCGGCACACTATAAAACTGGGTGGTTGTCCTCTGTTTTCTGTCACTGGAGGCATTTTCCAATCTATTGGTTAAAAGAATATCACTAGAAATAACTACCTTGGACTCTTCCTGATGGAACTTTCATTTTACTCGCCTGCAAGCATGGAGAGAAGACAGCTAATCCTTATCGAGTTATCATCCTGTTTCTCGTGACTGCCTCTCTCCCTACCTTGACTGTCTCTTACTCCGGGGATAGTGTACCACAGCTACAATCCATTTGCAATTTCACAACAGAGCATGGGCCAAGGGATGGTGAAAAAAACTCAACTAATGGTGCTGGTGGTGATTTCAAGTTGGTCATGATGAATGCAACACATGAGATCCCATGCTACACTCCAAATGAGTTGACTACAGGTAATATTTTATGAGCCAAAGGTCATTAATTATAATTTATTCTCTTTCTTACAGTTCATATGGTAGTTACTACTGCCGAAAAAACCCACAAAATTAAGGGATTTTTATTAGGCGTCCAAAAGGAAGGATTCCGCTACCACAATAAAACCCTTGAAAATGCTGGAGATGTCAATAAAACTAATAATCTCTGTGATAACTATGTTACTTTTAGTCACTCGTAAGTTCTTAACAAGTTCTTCCCCCTCTCTTTTGCATGTGGGGCTATTGTCAGTGTCAACTGTCAAAATCATCTAGTGCATTATCAGTTTATAATTGAAATGTGTCTTTATTCATTTACAGGGCCCTGCTCAGTATTCAGAAAATGGAGTTTAAATTCAACTTCACTTCAAAGGAAAGAGTAGAACTGAGGTAAGAAATATAGACTAGGAATGTCAGCATAAAATCATATCGTGGCACTTTAATGATTTTTGTATCTCTCTTCATTGCAGGTCAACAGTTGTCTTTAGTTATTCAGATGTCATTAATAATAGATCATATTATTTCAATGCCTGTCCAACTCCAACCCCAAGCAGTACACCTTCTCCTTCACCAGCTCCCAGCAGTCCCTCAACATCAGTAGCAGCACCATCAGTGACTCCCACCCCATCATGTCCTAGTTATAATGCAACACAAATTGGTAAGTTATATATACTTAAATCATGAAGAGGCTTTAATGCTTTACTTGTAATATAATATCTTAATATAGCTAGGCTGTATATTAGTAGTGTAGACTGCAGTATGTGAAGCACTATTGCTGCCAGTCTCAGTGTTATATCACATGTTAATTATCACCTGATGACTTGCACTTGGTTCTTAGTATTCAGTAACTTTATGTTTTCTTCCTCTCTCTCTTCTCTTTCTATAGATAATTTCAAATGTCCTAAGACAGTAGAGAAATACAAACTGACAATGGATCATGAAGACAATGGAATAAAATATGAATGCACAACCACAGGGACATTGAGACATTTTGTATTCCAGTCAAACTGCACCAGACAAGAGGTCTGCTCTACAGAAGATGATCAAGTTTGCCGTTGGAGAACCTTCTCCATAAGGAACTGTGAAATGTCGTTAGACCAGAGGAAGAGAGAGTTCTTGTGTACTGCAAAGGACAATCGTAAAAATACTCTAACGACTAAAATAAGAATAGGAATAGAAAAGGACTCTTTATACACTTGTGATGTAACTCTTTTAGATTCTTAGCTTGTCATTATCATGTTATTATTATTATTTCTAATTGTTTGGCAACATTTTATGCATCATTAATCACTATTTCTGTTATTCCACAATGTCTTTTTCATTACTGTTTGTCCAATCAGTTATTATTATTATTAATATTATTATTATTAGCTTCAAAATATGATTGATATGATCTACTCCAGCCACAAAAAATAAGCTCATTAGTCTGAAGTGTAAATGGAGGAGTAAACAAGTTTAAATGATTAACACACTATTATACTGCAAGGGCCTCCAACCTATGACTGACACACAGTTCACTTGCAGTTGGAGCATTATTAAACTGGTGATGGCAGAAATCATTTTACTTCTGCAAAAATTGAGTAGATTTTAAACCAGCCACCCACTACTATAATAGTGGAACCTTTATGAATAAAAGAATGATAATTATTATCAATTAAAATTAATACAAAAGTAATTTTAAAAGGAAAATTCACATTATCATGATGATGCAGATATAATTCATGATAGTCTCCTCATTCTCATGTTGTTTCTATCTCAAGCAGTTTCAGAATCAGAATCTTCAGAATCATAACTGACCAGGGAGAATGCAGAGGTAGCCATGACTGGAGCAGAACCACTGGGAGCTGATTTAACACTGAGCAGAAAAAGAAGAATCTACAGAAGGAGCAGCCTGTACTGGAGGAGCACTAGTGGCAGTTGAAGTATTTTTAAGGACCGAGAGAGGATTGGTTCCAGACTGTGGTGGTATGGGAACAGGAATAGGTGATTGAGGGTGAGCTCTTTTTACTGCATCTATCAATAATAATAATAATAATAATAATAATAATAATAATAATAATAATAATAATAATGATGATGATGATGATGATGATGATAATGATGATGATGATGATGACGATGATGATAATGAATGGCTTAAAAACCAATGATAAGAATTGCAAAAGTCTAATTCATATAATAAGGAAGGCTTCACTAGTGGAGTTCCAATGAAGATACAATTAAAGAGAAAGGAAGGAGAGAGAGAGAGAGACATTGAGGTTAGCATTTACTATGCACTTGAACCACATTTATCAACACTTATACTAATCTTAATTGCAATAAACGGTATATTTACCAACAGGGCTCTAACCACATGCAAACACAAGCTACTGACACATGCACTTGAATGAGCAATGATAGTCCATCGTTTCTTAAGGTGTGGAGAAGTAATGTAGCCTCTATATAATGGACACTGTGTCTCTGTTATACAGAGGTGTCCTTTATGTGGAGGTTATTTTATACAGTAAGGAATGTAATTGGTACACTAGGTGCTGTCCGTTAAATGGAGGTGTACACTATAGAGAGTGTCCATTAAGAGAGGCTATACTACTGAGATATCTGCTTGAGGTAAAGCTGAGGGCAGATATCAAGGGACTCAGGTATTACATTACTGATACTCACTGGACAACGTAACATGTTATATTCTTAGATAACTATAAACAGGTAGAGGTACTTCAGAAAGTGACCTCAACACATTGCCATCTTATTATTATTATTATTATTGTCAGTGTGAGTAACCACAGATGAATAAAATGGCTTTTCTCTCCCTCCTAATCTAATATTCCCTTTGAGTGACACTTGTATAAATAATCTAACACAATTAGATCAAGTAGGGCGGGGAACATTTTTCAAACTCTAAATCCTTTAATCTCTAAGGAGTCGACTGCATGCGTATCCTTTTTATTATTATAATAATAAATAATATCATCGTTACTAAGGGCTGTTTGGCGCCTCTAAAACTCATTAGCAAACCAGAGTCGGATAGAATTTCACAATTACGATACCTAATCTACTCCAATTGAAGCTTTAAACATGCCACAATGCATTATAGTGCTTGAATACACTGAGATAAGAACCACCTTTATAATGAGGACAACTTTATAATGAGAACATTTTGTAATGTCCCAATTGGTACAAGCTTGAACAAAAGTACCTCTGAAATGAGGACACCTCTGTATTAAGGACAGGTAGTGTGGGCCCAATGGTGTCCTTCTAATACAATTAATACGTACCAGTTTGAGATTGGTTTGTAGTGAGAGGTTGTTTCTTCACTGAAGACAAGAGAGTTGAAGAGGGAGGGGGTAAGTGAGGAGGAGGCATCAGGAGGACATCAAGAGGAGCACTGGAGGAAGAACTGACACCAACATCTTCTTTAACAGCAACATCATCAGGAGGAGGAGGAGGAGAGAGTTTAGATGTCTTTAATGGTACATCATCCCGACCATTAGCCTAAGGAGAGGGAAAGGGGAGACAGAGCTTAGTTAGAATGATTAATCAGTCTCACTCTCTCTCAGTCACCCTACAGTCGACCCACACAATAATAACGAAGCCATTTATAGCATGGGCTCAGTTAATCTAATTTAAGCAAAAAATGCTAATTCATTAAGTCACCATGACAACCAATTAGGAACACTTGGTAGACGAATGACTATTACAATAGACACACAAACACCATCACCTTCTCCTCTCCCTCCCTCTCTCTTCCTCTCCTCTTTAATCTGACAGTATCTAAGTGGCATGACTAATGATGTCGTAATACGATCATGATCACAAGCCATAATTAATTACGCCAGTCTCAGTTTAATGTCTTCAGTAAAGAAGAGAGCGATAAGTTACTATACTTGTGGTCAGTCGATGTCCGGAGGTGAGTAACACATGTAAACACAAACAAAATGAATAAAGAGATGGAGAGATAACAGTATGTACTGTATAGAGAGGGATAGAGACAATGAGAGATCAAACAAAGAACGATAGTGATAAGAATAATAATGAATACAGACTAGCCTCTATATAATGGACACTGTGTCTCTGTTATACAGAGGTGTCCTTTATGTGGAGGTTATTTTATACAGTAAGGAATGTAATTGGTACACTAGGTACTGTCCGTTAAATGGAGGTGTACGCTATAGAGAGTGTCCATTAAGAGAGGCTGTACAGTAACATAAGGTCATTAAAGTAAATATAATTTCAGTACATGTAAATGTACAGGTATTAGTGATAACAATAATAATAATAATAATAATAATAATAATAATAATAATAATAATAATAATAATAATAATAATAATAATAATAATAATAATACATGTAAACTGAAGTATTAGTATCCGATTTCCTACATGCAATTACATGATTAAGTAAAACCTAATGGTCCCATTAACCAACACCTAACACAAGAGGCTTCCTCTGTAATAGTACACTGGTCAGGTAGTCTACCTCAGTCTAGCCTCCTAATTCCTTACATTACAATCAGTACATTAATACAGGAATGGGCCTCTAGATAAGGACAAATTATAATGAGGACACCTTTATAATGAGGACGCCTTTATATTGAGGACATTTTGTAATGTCCCAATTGGTACAAGCCTATACAAAAGTACCTCTGAAATGAGGACACCTCTGTATTAAGGACAGGTAGTGTGGGCCCAATGGTGTCCTTAATAAAGAGGCTACACTGTACATGTATTAAGGACAGGTAGTGTGGGCCCAATGGTGTCCTTAATAAAGAGGCTACACTGTACATGTATTAAGGACAGGTAGTGTGGACTATGGACCCAATGGTGTCCTTAATAAAGAGGCTACACTGTACATGTATTAAGGACAGGTAGTGTGGGCCCAATGGTGTCCTTAATAAAGAGGCTACACTGTACATGTATTAAGGACAGGTAGTGTGGACTATGGACCCAATGGTGTCCTTAATAAAGAGGCTACACTGTACATGTATTAAGGACAGGTAGTGTGGGCCCAATGGTGTCCTTAATAAAGAGGCTACACTGTACATGTATTAAGGACAGGTAGTGTGGGCCCAATGGTGTCTTTAATAAAGAGGCTACACTGTACATGTATTAAGGACAGGTAGTGTGGGCCCAATGGTGTCCTTAATAAAGAGGCTACACTGTACATGTATTAAGGACAGGTAGTGTGGGCCCAATGGTGTCCTTAATAAAGAGGCTACACTGTACATGTATTAAGGACAGGTAGTGTGGGCCCAATGGTGTCCTTAATAAAGAGGCTACACTGTACATGTGTTAAGGACAGGTAGTGTGGGCCCAATGGTGTCCTTAATAAAGAGGCTACACTGTACATGTATTAAGGACAGGTAGTGTGGGCCCAATGGTGTCCTTAATAAAGAGGCTACACTGTACATGTATTAAGGACAGGTAGTGTGGGCCCAATGGTGTCCTTAATAAAGAGGCTACACTGTACATGTATTAAGGACAGGTAGTGTGGGCCCAATGGTGTCCTTAATAAAGAGGATACACTGTACATGTATTAAGGACAGGTAGTGTGGGCCCGTGAAGACCTCATGAAATCTGAAACAGTGATTTACATGTACTTAATTAAACTCATAATTGTGTTGACATACAAATAAATAAATAAATAATAACAATAATAATAACAATAACAGTGTCTAGTGTCTAGTACAGCCGAATAGCCACAGGATACTCACGGGTCACAGGTTAATGAAACAAATTAAATAAAAGATTAAAGTGAAACACAATAAAGTCTTAAACTGATCAGACAAAGAGACCAACAATTGATAATAATAAACCTCCTCCTATTGTGGACACTCTAAAATAAGAACACCTCTATAACGAGGAGGGGTAGTATCAGTCCCAATACAATAGTAATGTGTATTAATGAACCTCTGAAATAAGGACAGGTTCATAATCAGGAGCTAGGCTATTATTGGGTCCCAAGGTATCCGGAATAGACAGGCCTGACAATAAGCATCTACTGTCCTCCCTCTCTCCCTCCCTCCCTCTCTCCCTCCCTATCTCTCTCCCTCCCTATCTCCCTCCCTCTCTCATTCAATCAGTAAGTGACTTACTTGTTCTGTGAATTTTTCCTTTTTGGCAAAATTTTATCAACACTATCATGAGGTCTAGGGAGAAGGAGAGAGAGAGGGGGGGGAGAGGGGGGGAAGAGAGAGAAGTAGATCAAGTATGTTTTCTTTTAGTGTTCAGTATATGTACATTGTACATGTAAACAGGTGAATCCTGACCCAGGTCCCTCCTACTCTGAGGTATATACACACACACACAAACACCAGCTGGCCACCTGCTAACCTGATTAGTAAATCCCTCCCTAGCACTCTCCACAGCTAGTACACCCAATAATGCATTAATTAATAACAATAATAATGAATAATTAATGAGTTAGTGACTTTTAACATGTAGAAAGTTGAGTATAAATGGTATCTTTATCTGCTTTTAGTTACGAGCAGTTTGAATTAAAATCCACAGTACAGCTGGAAATACTGCCATCAATATTAACTAATCCACCATTTTGTTTATTTTTTGGGCTCAATAGGTAAATTCCGCTAAATACAAAAATTTTCTAAGAAATTGCAAAGCAAATAACTCTCTCTAATATACATGTACGGTAATAAACTAATAATTAATTAATTAATAATGTCTTACAATTGATGGTAAGCTAAATGCTCCACCCCCTTCGACAAAACATCCTAAGAAATATAAAAAAGAACCAAAAAAAAATTTTTTACTTTATCATCACTCATTGAGGCTAGAGCCACATAACTGGGCGTGGCTCCGTGAGTAGGTGGAGCTTGATGAGGATCTATTAAATGAGGAGGAGGGGGAGGAGCATTATTGTTTTTCATTATTGTTTTTCATTATTGTTTTTGGAAAAACCATGGACTATAGCCTTGGGTATTTTTCAGAATTTTGGCGTTTTCTTAAAATGGCCGTAACTTTAAAAATTAAAGTCGGAATCAGCTCAAACTTTCTACACAGCATAAGTACATCACTATGTATCAGAAAATGTAATAAAAATTTGGGGTGATTTCGGAGCCATTTTTTGGAAAAAACTATGAACTATAGCCTTGGGTATTTTTCAGATTTTTTGCGTTTTCTTAAAATGGCTGTAACTTAAAAAATTAAAGTCGGAATCAGCTCAAACTTGCTACACAGCATAAGGACATCACTATGTATCAGAAAATGTAATAAAAATTGGGGGTGATTTCGGAGCCATTTTTTGGAAAAAAACCATGGACTATAGCCTTGGGTATTTTTCAGATTTTGATGTTTCCTTAAAATGGCCGTAACCTGAAAAATTGAAGTCGGAATCGGCTCAAACTTTCTACACAGCATAAGGACATCAATATGTATCAGAAAATGTAACAAAAATTGGGGGTGATTTTGGAGCCATTTTTTGGAAAAAACCATGGGCTATAGCCTTGGGTATTTTTCAGATTTTTTGTGTTTTCTTAAAATGGCCGTAACTTTAAAAATTGAAGTCGGAATCAGCTCAAACTTTCTACACAGCATAAGTACATCAATATGTATCAGAAAATGTAATAAAAATTGGGGGTGATTTTGGAGCCATTTTTTGGAAAAAACCATGGACTATAGCCTTGGGTATTTTTCAGATTTTGACGCTTTCTTAAAATGGCCGTAACCTGAAAAATTGAAGTCGTTGACATTTAAAATTTTGTTCTCAAAATTACCTGCCCCAAAACAGTGATGACAAATTCTTAAAAAAATTACGGTATTAATATACACTCTTTCACTTTACTAGAATTTGTTGAAGCTGGGTAAAACAGGTATGTATATATAAGCTCTCATTTAATTTGTTCGTTTTAATAAATCACAAGAGAAATGCATGCCTGCTTACTTGATTAAATTTTTAGCTTATTTATGCCATCATTCCAAACTTTGCAGCTTGTTGTAACGTGCATCTACCAAATAAAGTAGCTGTACAGGATAATCACGATGGCGGCCATTTTTTAAATTAACTTTAATATTTACGTCATAAACTAACCACGCCTTCGATTAAAATTCCTGCCAATCGGTCAAATTTTTTGTTAAATCATAGATATTATAGACTACGTAACCTATTTCAATTTTAACAAAAAATTTAAATTTTGACTAAATTTTTTACTGACATCAGTCAAATGAGAACATCAGTTTCAATTGCAACTGAATCTACAATGAAAAAAGGGAGATAAATTAGCTTAGTAACTACAAAAAGTAAGTTCATAAAGAATTAGAAGTTATGCTGGCAGCAGGCATGATAAGTTTTAAAATATTTGAAGTTCAATGATCCATAATTGATAAACAGTGGGTGACAAAAATTTGAAAAAGGCACAAGTTGTACAACTTTTTATTTCCTATAAAATGATATCAACAAAAAACTATCAAAATTACAGCCATTTGTACCTTAATGGTGCATGTACGTAGCAATGGTATCGTATCCCTAATTGTTCCTACAGTACATTCTACACGTAATTGCTCTTTTCTCTTACTATTCTCTTCAAACGTCAATTGCTTATTAAACAATTTAATACATGTACATGTACGTACTTGTGTGTGGGGGGGAGAGGGAGATGTGATGCCTCCAGCAGTAAACATGTACTGTACATGTTTATTGCTGCCGCTGCTGACATGTAGTACATGTGTATATACCTTGAGGTGGTTTGTGTGGGTGTGATTAGGACTAGCGTACTAGAACGGCTTTATCTTATTACAGTGGAGGAGGGCACCCTCTTTCACATGCTCCGTGTTGTCATGGTTAACTAATAGGACTGATATGGTTTTGCATCTTTTGAGTTCATTATTTCAGCAGCTGGTCTTTGAACAGGCTATGGGATGAGCGTTTGAATGGTAATTACAGTTATAAGCTTGATTATAGATAATTATCCTGTTCTTTAAGGCTTTATTGGATTAGGAGTTTGTGGGTCCTTTCATCTGGTTTACAATCATTGTACCTTCTGATAGACTATAGTGTATCCTTAATCATGTACTGGTTCATGATCCTAAGGATGGTAGGTATTATTGTAATAATTGTTTATTACATAATGGTTTCTTTAAACAGCTATGGTGTCTTTAATAAAGAAGCTACACTGTACATGTATTAAGGACAGGTAGTATGGGCCCAATGGTGTCCTTAATAAAGAGGCTACACTGTACATGTATTAAGGACAGGTAGTATGGGCCCAATGGTGTCCTTAATAAAGAGGCTACACTGTACATGTATTAAGGACAGGTAGTATGGGACCAATGGTGTCCTTAATAAAGAGGCTACACTGTACATGTATTAAGGAGAGGTAGTGTGGGCCCAATGGTGTCCTTAATAAAGAGGCTACACTGTACATGTATTAAGGACAGGTAGTGTGGGCCCAATGGTGTCTTTAATACATAGCAAGCTAAACTTTTTAAATGATCCCCAAACTTGTACTACATTTCCTGATACATGCATCATATATCCTTATACTATGCAAGTTTTTTGACTTAAAATTTTCAAGTTATGGCCATTTTAAAAGAAATGTGCCATTACCCTGTACTATAGTCCATAGTTTTCCTCAAAAATGGCTCCAATCTATGCTCCAAAATCACCCTGGGCCAGGTATGTGCGAATATTATAGGCTATGTCTGCTCTAGATATGCTTCCCGTCGGTTGTTAATTAAATTTTCGCTGCCGGCGGCACACTATAAAACTGGGTGGTTGTCCTCTGTTTTCTGTCACTGGAGGCATTTTCCAATCTATTGGTTAAAAGAATATCACTAGAAATAACTACCTTGGACTCTTCCAGATGGAACTTTCATTTTACTCGCCTGCAAGCATGGAGAGAAGACAGCTAATCCTTATCATCCTGTTTCTCGTGACTGCCTCTCTCCCTACCTTGACCATAGATTGTATTACTAAGTAACAGGGATTGGAAACTGATGACGTCACACGGACAGACTCTGTAATGGTGGAAAAGCAATGGAAGGCCGACTACACAAGCTCTTCTCCAAGTCTTGTACTGTATTAATTTGCATTTTATTTACTATCGATGATGAACAGATAGGTCTTGGGAGTTCATGACTGTTCTTTGTGACGGTTAAGCATAGTTTTGTTGACAGAATCTTCGCCGCCTCTCGTGGCCCATGTTATCATTGAAATTGCCTTTGTGATGGCACAAATTAATGAATACAGCTATTATTTTTCCAAAGTGCCGTCTATGGCTTATATAATAGGCTAAAGGCATGTGAAAAATCCTAATCTTTGTTACAGTTTTTGTCCTTTATCCTAATTTTACTTACTTTTTGTGATATAGGTTGAACAGATACGCCTCTAAAAACCGACATTTTGGGATCTTATGATCTGTATGAAGCACTAGTGATAATAAAAGTGTCTTAGTGGCACGTAGCTTTACTTGATACATGTTTTTTATATTGACACTCTCTCAGTTTTAGTTACCCTTAGCAAGTTATAGGTTGAATAGATTTCACACCTATCACGCATGGTAAAAAAGCATGCTTTTTCTCATTTTTCTTCAAAATAAAGTGCTGTATCACAGTTTTAACAGTTTCTAATAAGTAAGTAAACCTTCAGCAACAATATAAGCTATATAACTACCCTGGATCTGGCTTCAAGCTACACTTAATCCAGCAGTCCTCTCAGTCATATTGCTCTAGTCTCAACGAGCCGGGGAAGGGGCAGAGTCTTACAAGGTTCGTCCGCACCTGCTTTCATTAATTTGAATGAGATCACGTGATCTGTTTCCAATCCCTGTTACTTAGTAATACAATCTATGCCTTGACTGTCTCTTACTCCGGGGATAGTGTACCACAGCTACAATCCATTTGCAATTTCACAACAGAGCATGGGCCAAGGGATGGTGAAAAAAACTCAACTAATGGTGCTGGTGGTGATTTCAAGTTGGTCATGATGAATGCAACACATGAGATCCCATGCTACACTCCAAATGAGTTGACTACAGGTAATATTTTATGAGCCAAAGGTCATTAATTATAATTTATTCTCTTTCTTACAGTTCATATGGTAGTTACTACTGCCGAAAAAACCCACAAAATTAAGGGATTTTTATTAGGCGTCCAAAAGGAAGGATTCCGCTACCACAATAAAACCCTTGAAAATGCTGGAGATGTCAATAAAACTAATAATCTCTGTGATGACTATGTTACTTTTAGTCACTCGTAAGTTCTTAATAAGTTCTTCCCCCTCTCTTTTGCAAGTGGAGCTAGTGTCAGTGTCAACTGTCAAAATCATCTAGTGCATTATCAGTTTATAATTGAAATGTGTTTTTATTCATTTACAGGGCCCTGCTCAGCACCAAGAAAATAGAGTTTAAATTCAACTTCACTTCAAAGGAAAGAGTAGAACTGAGGTAAGAAATATAGACTAGGAATGTCAGCATAAAATCATATCGTGGCACTTTAATGATTTTTGTATCTCTCTTCATTGCAGGTCAACAGTTGTCTTTAGTTATTCAGATGTCATTAATAATAGATCATATTATTTCGATGCCTGTCCAACTCCAACCCCAAGCAGTACACCTTCTCCTTCACCAGCTCCCAGCAGTCCCTCGCCATCAGTAGCAGCACCATCAGTGACTCCCACCCCATCATGTCCTAGTTATACTGCAACACAAATTGGTAAGTTATATATACTTAAATCATGAAGAGGCTTTAATGCTTTACTTGTAATATAATATCTTAATATAGCTAGGCTGTATATTAGTAGTGTAGGCTGCAGTATGTGAAGCACTATTGCTGCCAGTCTCAGTGTTATATCACATGCACTTGATTCCTAGTATTGAGTAACTTTGTTTTCTTCCTCTCTCTCTCTCTCTCTTTATAGCTAATTTCAAATGTCCTTACCAAAGGCAAGCAAAAATACACAAACTGACAAAAGATGTAGATTGTCATGGAATAAAATACACGTGTGTAGCCAAAATAAAATCGAAATATTATATATTTCCAACAAGCTGTTGGTTAACAGATACCTTCTCTACAGAAGATTATCCAGTTTGTCATGTGAGACTCATTTCCATGAGGAACTGCCGAATTTCATTATACCAGAGGAAGAGAAAGTTCAATTGTACTGCAAAGAACAATCCTCAACATACTATAAAACTTATAATGAGAGTTGGAATAGAAAAATTCTCTTCATACACTTGTGATGTAACTGTACATTAATTCTTAGCTTGTCATTATCACAATATTATTTGTAATTGTTTAGCAACATTTTACAAGCATCATTATTATTTCTGTTATTTCACAGTGTCTTTTTCATTATTGTTTGTCCAATTAGTTATTATTAGTATTATTAGCTTCAAAATACCACAAAAAATAAGCTCACACAGTTCACTTGCAGTTGGAGCATTATTAAACTGGTGATGGCACAAATCATTTTACTTCCTACAAAAATTGAGCAGATTTTAAACCAGCCACCCACTACCATACAGTGGAACCTTTATGAATAAAAGAATGATAATTACTATTAATTAAAATTAATACAAAAGTAATTTTAAAAGGAAAATTCACATTATCATGATCATGCAGATATAATTCATGATAGTCTCCTCATTCTCATGTTGTTTCTATCTCAAGCAGTTTCAGAATCAGAATCTTCAGAATCATAACTGACCAGGGAGAATGCAGAGGTAGCAATGACTGGAGCAGAACCACTGGGAGCTGATTTAACAGCAGAAGAAGAAGAATCTACAGAAGGAGCAGCCTGTACTGGAGGAGCACTAGTGGCAGTTAAAGTATTTTTAAGGACCGAGAGAGGATTGGTTCCAGACTGTGGTGGTATGGGAACAGGAATAAGAGATTGAGGATGAGCTCCTTTTACTGCATCTATCAATAATAATAATAATAATAATAATAATAATAATGATAATAAGCCTCTATATAATGGACACTTTGAAAGTGTCTCTGTTAACAATACAGAGGTGTCCTTTATGTGGAGGTTATTTTATACAGTAAGGAATGTAATTGGTACACTAGGTGCTGTCCATTAAATGGAGGTGTACGCTATAGAGAGTGTCCATTAAGAGAGGCTATACTGTACATGTATTAAGGACAGGTAGTGTGGGCCCAATGGTGTCTTTAATAAAGAGGCTACACTGTACATGTATTAAGGACAGGTAGTGTGGGCCCAATGGTGTCTTTAATAAAGAGGCTACACTGTACATGTATTAAGGACAGGTAGTGTGGGCCCAATGGTGTCTTTAATAAAGAGGCTACACTGTACATGTATTAAGGACAGGTAGTGTGGGCCCAATGGTGTCTTTAATAAAGAGGCTACACTGTACATGTATTAAGGACAGGTAGTGTGGGTCCAATGGTGTCTTTAATAAAGAGGCTACACTGTACATGTATTAAGGACAGGTAGTGTGGGCCCAATGGTGTCCTTAATAAAGAGGCTACACTGTACATGTATTAAGGACAGGTAGTGTGGGTCCAATGGTGTCTTTAATAAAGAGGCTACACTGTACATGTATTAAGGACAGGTAGTGTGGGTCCAATGGTGTCTTTAATAAAGAGGCTACACTGTACATGTATTAAGGACAGGTAGTGTGGGCCCAATGGTGCCCTTCTAATACAATCAATACATACCAGTTTGAGATTGGCTTGTAGTGAGAGGTTGTTTCTTCACTGAAGACAAGAGAGTTGAAGAGGGAGGGGGTAAGTGAGGAGGAGGCATCAGGAGGACATCAAGAGGAGCACTGGAGGAAGAACTGACACCAACCTCTTCTTTAACAGCAACATCATCAGGAAGAGGAGGAGGAGGAGAGAGTTTAGATGCCTTCAATGGTACATCATCCCGACCATTAGCCTAAGGAGAGGGAGAGAGAGGAGAGACAGAGCTTAGTTAGAATGATTAATCAGTCTCACTCTCTCTCAGTCACCCTACAGTCGACCCACACAATAATAACGAAGCCATTTATAGCATGGGCTCACTTAATCCAATTTAAGCAAAAAATGCTAATTCATTAAGTCACCATGGCAACCAATTAGGAACACTTGGTAGACGAATGACTATTACAATAGACACACAAACACCACCTCCTTCTCCTCTCCCTCTCCCTCCCTCTCCTCTTTAATCTGACAGTATCTAAGTGGCATGACTAATGATGTCGTAATACGACCTCCTTCTCTCCCTCCCTATCTCTGTCATTCAATCAGTAAGTGACTTACTTGTTCTGTGAATTTCCTTTTTGGCAAAATTTTATCAACACTATCATGAGGTCTAGGGAGAAGGAGAGAGAGAGAGAAGTAGGTCAAGTATATTTTCTTTCATTACGAGGAGTTGGAATTAAAATCTAAATGTATAGCTGGAAATATTGCCAATCAATATTAGCTAATCCGCCATTTTATTTATTTTCTAAGAAATTACAAAGTACCATATGGCTAGAAAATTTCGAGGGCATAAATTTTCGTGTTTTAGTTGAAAAGCTCTTAATTCTTTAATTTCGAGGGAGTTAAATTTCGCATTTTTGCACGTGCACTTTCATTAAGTCATTGATTTTCACATACTGTGCATGCGCAGTGAACATTTCCATGGTATTAATTTTCGTGGTTAAGAAGTTACCCACAAAATCCGCGAAATTAAATACCCCACGGAATTTTCTAGCCATACGGTATAACTCTCTTACTAATATACATGTGTGGTATTAAATAATGTCTCACAATTGATGGTAAGCTAAATGCTCCACCCCCTTCGACAAAACATCCTAAAAAATATAAAAAAGAACCAAAAAATATCTTTTACTTTATCATCATTTATTGAGGTTGGAGCTGGAGCTACATAAGTGGGTGGGGCCCCGTGAGTAGGCGGAGCTTGATAAGGATCTACTAAATGAGGAGGAGGGGGAGGGGCATGAGACGAGGGTAGGGTACCGCCCATTAATGGCTGACAAGGACCGCCCCCGTAATAATGAGGTGGGAGTGGCTCGTGAATATAATTATCAGGAACAACCTGCGGAAAATGATTGGGGGTGTGTGCTATAGCCTTATATGGTAAAAGAGGAGGAGATTTGATTGAAGTTGGTTTCCGTCAGATTATGGAATTATCACCTGAGGGGGTGAGACAAAGGAAGTGGGTGGAGCCAACTGCGGCATTAATAATGGGCGGGGCTGAGGGCCTGGAATTGATGGATTGTAATGCTCCTAAAATAAATAAATAATTATTAATTAATTAAATATATTTTTAATTAACCATAAAATGTCCGTGATGATGTGGAGGAGGAACCGGATGATAATTAGGATGTGTGGGCGGTGGGTGAGGGGGCGGGGCATAACCTAATAAATAAATAATTGATTAATTATTTAATTGATTAATAATAAATACCATGAGGTGGGTAGAGGTGAGCTTGTGGGTGTGGTTGATTGTATGGATTTCGAATTTTCGACATCATAAAACCATCATAATCCGACTTGACCTATACATGTACATGTACATGTGATTAAGAATTACATGTACGTTTAATTAGAAATTGTACGCACATGTTCAATAAGGTTTTCACAAAGTTTTCTAGCGGACATCACTCCATCAGAACTAGGATGACTAAAATAAATAATATTAATATTAATTAATTGTTGTTATTGTTATTATTATTCGTTACCTAATAAATAAATAAAGAGCTTCAAAGGATTCTTTCCCTGACGTTGGTTCAATATACTTGGATCCTTTCCCTCTCAAAAACACTTTAGCTCCGGTAGTGCTAGCTATGTGACTTAAATAGGATCCCTAAAGGAGGGTATCCAGTACATGAAACTTGATGATTTTGGAGCCATTTTTTGGAAAAAACCATGGGCTATATAGCCTTGGGTATTTTTCAGATTTTTGGCATTTTCTTAAAATGGCCATAACTTGAAAAATTGAAGTCAGAATCAGCTCAAACTTTCTACACAGCATAAGGACATTAATATGTATCAGAAAATGTTGTTGGTGGTACTATCTTACATCTGGTCCCTGGAGTCTGTCCAATAGTCCAAACGAGTTATCAACATCATCTAAACCAATGAACACTTTATCCTGAATGTAGTGATGCTATAGAGAATGATAATTATTAACCCTTTAATCACACAATTAATCCATCAAAAAGACGGACATTTTCTATATCTTACCACACTAGTAGGGGGAATGCTACTGGTCGGTTTAATTGGTAGGTGTGGTTTAGTAGCTAATAAATTATTGGGGCTGCCACATTCACTCTGGTACATGATATTCCTAATCTTCTGTACTGCAGCTAATTAATAAAATCAATCAATCAATTATTATTATTATTATTATTATTATTATTATTATTATTATTATTATTATTATTATTATTGTTATTATTATTATTATTATTATTATTATTATTGTTATTATTATTATTATTATTATTATTATTATTGTTATTATTATTATTACCATTAATAAATGACTGATTAGGTGCTTGTACAGATAGATAAAGTGGACGATCACTAAAAATAAGGACATTTTTATTAATAATAATAATATTTATTATTAGTGAACTTACTCTGTTGTACTGTTGGCTTTCTCAGCTGGTGTCATGTATCGTCCTCTAACAGAAACAGCTGCTCCAGTTCCTCTTGAAATTTCACTCAATGTAGGACCCTTTGTCAAAATACCCCTGGGGAGGAGGGGGCCGGGTCTAATATTTAATTATAATCATTTTGCCCCCACCTTGCTTCCGAGTCATTTATTTCTATTTCCGCTGGTGGAACTTCTTTAGACACACCCACATTACTAGTGCTAACATCTAAAGCCTTTAATAAAGAATAATCTAAACCACACCCACTGTCACGCCCACTAATACCATCTTATTGATTTTCCCCTTGGCCTCCAACATTGCATTAATACGGGCAGCAGCACAGGCGGCAGACACACTAGGATCAACCTTGTCACTAGTGGAGGCGGATGAGTTGGTGTCATCAGGAGGGGCCGCCGGTTGGTCCCATTTTGAACGTCTTTTCTTCTTCACTGGCTCGTCCGCCATTTTGAATAGTTTTACTGTCTTTTTGACCGTATAACAACTCCGTTTTTAAATTAATTCATTAAAATTTTTATTAAACTACAGATCTAGGTATAAAAATTCTTGTGCATGCAAGATCTATTGGCAATTTGGCATGCTATAATTGCTTGCAGGGCCTTGCATTTGGAACAAGACTGCTGAAGGGAAAGATGGATCGTTGGTGTGGCAGAGTAGTATTAGTGACTGGAGCCAGTTCTGGTATCAGTTTAGCGTCAGGTGTAGTTGCATATAGAGTTATCAATATTACCTTCAGACTATTAAATAATAAATAAATAAACAATAACATCATTGATAACTACTTCAGCGTGTCTTATTAATATGATTCTTTTAGGATAAGATTTTAATGAGCGTCTTGATTTAGCCTCGTCCAATCTGTAAAAATAAATAAATAATTAAAATAAATGACATTTAAATAAATATATATTAATAATAATGTCTACGTACTCTTCCAGTAGACAATCAATGTTGATCTTCTCCATTTCTCCACAGGAGGAGGGTGTGTGTCATTCTTTATATCTGCTCTAGTGCTGGGCAGAGGAGGTAAGTCTGGCCTGTCAGTTAGTGGAGAAGATAAAGGACTCAATACTCCTCCACCTAATGTCTTTATGTCTACAGCATCATTCATGATTATTATAAACAGAAGCAGTTTATTAATAATAATAAATTCAAGCAGTGGCGGAGCTGGGCATAGGGTGATGCCAGGGCCCAATGAAAAATTGATACTATAGTACTGAGTTATATTATAATTATACTCATGACATAACACAAGTTCAAGTAACCAATCCCACCCATACATGTACATGTACATGTATTAAACATTGGACAATAGTTCAATGAGTTTGGGCACGTGACCAGTCCCACGTGATGTGCCTAAAAAATAATCTGATATTAATCTATCATTAATTGTCATGTACCATTATCATTAACGTCTCCAGGGGGAGTAGCAGTTTCAGTCGTCCCTGTAAAAATGAAAATCAACTGATATTATCATTAATAATGTATCATTACTATTTTTTTGGCGTAACCAGGTAAAGAACTCAGAAAACCTAGCAAACTGAAAAAACCTGTTCCTACTTACAAAATTGTTACCTAATGAGGAAATTAATATACATGTATACAAGCTTAAATTCTGTTTAATACCAGCATCGTTTCTGTTGAATTTGAAGCAACCAGACAAACACATATAACTAGAAACAGCTGTGACAGATACAGAGCAAGAGTGACATTGGTCTTTAGTTTATTCCTATATTCTCCTAAAAATTATA
>NW_003547116.1:14480-29534 GCF_000090795.2 Amphimedon queenslandica | reverse complement strand
CTTCGTCTTTTGATTTCATATTACAATAAATTTAATAAATGAACCAAATATGGAGCAAACACCTCTCACTGAATGGCTAGCTTCTACTACATTAAATTGAGCATCTCTTGACTGTGAAAGCCCTACAAGTACCTTTTGTAGTGAAGAACTAGCCAGGTGCTCTGTTATGGCAACAGTACTCATAGCACCACTTTGGATCCGTAAAAACAGTGCAGCAAATGATACATCATCTTGCTAACAAAAAAAGAAAATAAAATTTTATGTACATAATAATAATAAACAATTAAGGACATTAGCCTTACTTGAATGATAGTCCATGGAACTATGACTACTTCATTCACTACGGTGATGCTCAAATACATTACAGCTACCGATGATTGACTGGCAATACGTGGCAAAAGAGAGATTGAGGTCCGGCAACTGCGGCAAGAAGAAGAGTGAACAGAAACACAAAACCAGGAGACATTGACAACCACTAAACAACCATGTGCTTCTTAGATCATATACCAGAATAAACAGAAAATTACGGAATAACTAAAGCACGGGCGCAACAAAAATATGGAGCGGGCGGGGATGAGAAACAATTAATCAATTCATAGTGGCCTTATTTGTCAAAAATTTTTAATATGATCATTTGCTACTACTATGCAGCAGAGCCATGCTGTATGAGGTAGTTCATAATGCAAGGTCCTTTTACTTCATCCAGGGTTGCAGTGGCATAGCCACACCTTTTGTGATGCCTGGGCCCAGGGAGGAAAATAATTGGCGCACAAAGTGCTCCGAAAAATTTTTACGCCGTTAATAATCTTCATGATGAGCATGGTCACTTAAACTGCGGGACAATGGCTGCTTTTGAGTAGAATTTGTATGATATCGCTGGTTTTTGTGTTACATCTCACAAAATACTATTGCTAAACAATCAAAATCAAGGAAAAAAGTCATACTCTAGTAGAGCAGTGCTCAATAATCTCTGGCAAACAATTGATCATTGATATTTCAACTGTCTAATTATTTGACCTGGGATCTGATACCTGGGGCCAGGCCTGGCAGGCCTTGGTGTAGCTATGCCACTGCAGGGATGAGACATTTAGCAATACAGAAATTGTATAATGATCAATACCTTTTTGAGTATGCTACACTTGCAATTCTGACTGTTGCCTGGTATGAGCAGGTAGGTATGCACAATTACTAGATATGAAATGTAAAAGTACTAATTTTGATACAACAACTACAGAGATAGTCAGCTAACACTTTCAGCATGCTTAATGAGGAGGTGGGCTGAAGTTTTTTTGCTTAAACTCGAAGGTTTTACATCACAAGTCCCAAAAACTGTAATGATGTGCTTAATAAAACAGTTAGCTAGTGCTACAGCAAGGTTGAAAGGTTGTTGCAACCAAATGTCATATTTTGTTAATTTTGACTAAAACTTTGTTTTCAGACATAATGTAGCCATTTTTTGCTTCACAGAGCTTGAAAAGCAAATCAGCTTCTTCTGAGACAAATTTTTCTAGCCATTGCATATAACTTTTGACCTTGCTGTAGCACTAGTTGATTCTTGCATTAAGCACATTATTGCAGTTTTTGGGACTAGTGATGTGAAACCTTGGAGTTTTCAGCTAAAAACCTTTGGCCCAAGCCCCTCATTAAGCATGCAGAAATCATGTTTAGGTAATTATCTTAGATATTGATTCAAAATTAGTACTTTTATTTTTCTTAACTAGTATTGTGCATACCTACCTGCTGATACCAAACAATCAGAATTGCACCTTGAGCATACTTAAAACAATCATTATACAAATCCTGTATTGCTAAATCTCTCATCCCTGCATCAAGTGAAAGGACATTGCGTCAAGAAATGCTTCATATTCCATGGCTCCGCTACGTAGTAGTAACAAATGATTATATTAAATATTTTTTTAACAATTAAAAATCAAAATAAAACTTACAACAATACAACAATGTATGGTCATGCATGTATAGTCCTGTGCTCTTGATAGAAACTTGATACTTGAGTTATAGACTAGAATCGTACAATGAAACATAGAATGGGAGAATATATAATTGCCCTTATTTGATTGAAATACTTCATGGCATAAATCTTAAACTTGAAAGAGACAGAAACACTAAAGAGATCGAGAAGAAGAAAGGGCAAAAAAGGGAGGTGCATAACCATGATTTGTAATTGTAAATCAAATTAAAAAGCAATGGTAACTGTAATGCTTTTTTGTGTGTGATGGCAATTACTTCATTTCATATACGTACATGTAGCTAAACTTCAATGAATCAGTGACATACAGATAGGCCTGGTGTGCATGACATACATTATGTATGTGCAAATTGACAAAAATTATTACTCAGTAATCAATTAAAAGAAACATTAACAATGGAGTGGAGGGAAAGCTTAAAAGACGTAGACATAGCCTTGGTGCATCAGATATTAGAGGAAGAGAAAAAAGAAAACAATAGAGACATAGAGCAATAGAAACAAGGCAGAGCCTCAGAACATGCACATTTAGTAGAAGAGAGAGACTAAAAGTTGAAAGGCAGAGAAAGAGTGTGTGTGTGTGTGAGGACTGAGGAGAATAATAATCATTTACATGTTAAAAAGAAGGTAGAGAGAAAGGACCATACAGCAGCCAAGATGAGAAAGATGTAGAGAAAAGGGACATGTAGGAAAGATAGAGAAGAAGATGGGAGAGTGTATGAGAATAGACTATACAATATAATTCAGGGAGATTAAAGAAGGAGGCACAGTGCGTGAGAAAGAGAAATACCATACATTAGGAGAAGGTATGAATGCATGGATCATATGTATTGCATCTTAAAGTGTAATGGCAGTGATTTTTGGGCTATTTATTTTATAATCTTAATGTGATTGCCTGACCATAATAATCATGTGTTCCAACTCCTATTGTCTTAAACAATTTATTCACTGCAATTTGAGCCTTCAAAAATGCACTTTTTGCTTCCTTTCAATTTACTTTGTGTCAGTTGGTGTGGCTAAACGTGATGTCATTAGAGGCATAGATGCAGATAACTCCATTCCTTTATAGGGGGAAATGATCTTTTATTCTCATTGTAATGTAATAGCACTAATTTAAAGATTGGGATCAGTAGCTTTCATTATCCTAAGCATGCAACTGCTAGAGAAAACTCAAAAGAAACAAGCAAGCAAATTTACCAGTGTGGTGTGGTAAGAGGCTTTGGTTGCTGTAGAGGTCCATCTCAGTTTAGGCATTTATAATTAAAAGGGTGTGGTAAAAAGGATAAATAAGCTTATAATAGCATTGTTTTTGCTTCAAGTAATTTTTAGCCTAGGCATTGACCCCCAATGCTTAGGCCTGCAACCGCCTATGGTCACCAGATTGTGGTATTATGACTGTTTTTTTGTGGTTACATGCTTAGGATAATGAAAGCTAATGATGCCTATCTTTAAATTTGTGCTATTATATTACAAGGCATGAGAGTAAAGGATAATTTCACCCTATAAAGGAATGGAGTTACCTGCAACAATGCCTCTTATGACATCACGTTTAGCCGCACCCATTGACAGGAAGTAAATTGAAAGGAAGCAAAAAGTGAATTTTTGAAGGCTCAGATCTCAGTGAATAATTTTTCTTAGACAATAGGAGTCGGAACACATCATTATTATGGTCAGGCAATCATATTAAGACCATAAAATAAACACCCTAAAAATCACTGCAGTTAGACTTAAAAGAGGGGGAAAAGAAAGGCAAAGGTAGAGCATACAATGTACATGTTCAAAAAGACATGCACTAGGGGAAAGCAATTAAATGTTGCAAAGTGGCTTCAACAGGATTTCCCACAGGTTTTTGGCATAGTGCTCAGCATTTTTATAATGTGTAACATGTACTATAATAAAAGGTGTAATACATGTAGATGTATGTAAAAAATTGCTGAAAGAAAATTTTCCTTTTTTATAATTTTTCTGATTTCTATAGCTCTTATGTCACCTTGAAAGTTTGAGCTGATTTTGATCAAATTCATTTTCAATGAATTTTTCCCTTGGCTCCAAATGTCATATACATGTACATAATGATACTGTCATCCTCTCACTCAATGTCTTTGTCACTCACTTACAGTCATGGTAATTTATATGTACTACTATACATACAATAATACACTGCCTCTCCTTTAAAGCATAATAAATACAATTACCTCACGATACTCTCATCCTCTCACTTAATGTCTTCGTCACTCACTCCCAGTCGTGGTAAGTGACTTGTACTACTTTACGCAATATTATACACTTGTGTACATGTACAATGAAGCATGCTCTTTGGCTCACTTAGTATGTGAGTCTTGGCTATGTAACAAAGAGAAGACTAGAGACAAATTGAAAGAGCTGAAAGGTTAATGTGACATAAAAGCTGCAACGGTAGCAAAAGTTATAAGAGACATTCTTTGAAGTAATTTTAATAATAGACAGTTTAAAACAGAAGTGTTTTTAAAGGAGCACAAATGTGATACAATGATCTATTCATTAATGTAATACTTTACATGTTGCGTAGGTGGCACAGTAATAGCAGTAATAGTACATGTAGCAGTTGCATGTTACATTTGTATTCATATAGACATCGCAAAAACACATAATGTACACATTGCATACATATGTATGTTGGAAGACACACACACATGGCTAATACTTCATATCAAAGCATTCAAATGCAAGTCAATCAAATTGAAAATTGTTGCATATTAAGGTTTCATAAACCACATTATTATAATATTTACTAAATGGTAAGGTTTATTGGCATGTAAGCGTAGGAGCAGGGCAAGACTAAATTGGTGTACATCAATTACATGGTTGCTACTAATCTTTATAACAAAAAATGAAAATACGCACCCCAGCATTAATAATTATGTAATGGTGTGTGTGTAAGGTTAGTGTCTGTAAGCCTAATTATCATGTGTTAGACAAAGTTCATGCAAAAACAATACATGCCGTCCTGTCAAAAAACCCTGCAACTATAAAGATACTGTGGAACTTCAACATGCTGACATATTGAGCAGAATAGTTGCTGCGTCAGGGTCTGGTAAGCCAAACTAGCAGAGGTCTAGGAGAGGCAACCCGATCTGTCATATTTCTTGATAGTGGGTAAGGTCCTAGGTGTGTCAGTTTTTTTTAGGCGTGGCATTGTAGAAAACACATGCCGGCTGAGTGAACTGATGTTTTCATTTTTTTCTGGATGCTTTGGCAGGGGAGCGTTTCCGGATTGGGTGTCCAATCTGATCTGTCTCATATGGTTCTCGACTCTTTGTCTGCCACCAGGTTCATCACCCCTTATTGGTGTTGAGCTTGAATGTGGACATTCCTCTCCATGCACCACATTCAATGGTGTTTGATCATGGCTATGAATTCTTTGGACGCCTTTCCCCTTTGATTTTTGATAGGCAACCACTGTTGTGTTGTCTATCTTCTGTAGAACAGATACTCCTACTTTGTTTTTTAGGAAGGTATTGAGTGCTAGAGTCGCCGCTAGCAATTCCAGGAAATTTATATGCTACTGTCTCTCCTGCTGAGACCACGGCTCCCCTGTACTGGTACGTTGATAATAGGCTCCTCAACCCAGCATTGAGGCGTCTAATTCTATGGTCAGGTTGGGTTCCATCCAATGGTGGCAGAACAGGGGGGCTAGGGGGCTATAGCTCCCCCAATGGCTGTCACTGTAGGGGCTAAGCCCCACCAATTATTATCAGACACTTTTGTTTTGTAAACTAATGATAAATGAACTGAATTATAAGTGAATCAATTAAATGCTATAATAATAAGTGAATAAATGAACAATTCATTGTTTATAATGTAAAAAATTTCCAAAAAACTCCTTACGTTTGTCATTACGTAGTGAAAATTCCTTAGCAACTTCAACTACACTTACTTCATCTGTTCCATGCTTATGTGAATGAAGAAGAATAAGGTGATTAAGGCGTTTCTCAGTCATGGTTGTTCGAAGGTAGTTCTTGACTCTTCATAATGTTGAAACTGACCTCTTCTTTTGCAGAAGTGACTGGAACTGAGATATATTTTCATAATTTTATGTACGTACATAGCGTTGCTTTAGCAAAGTACAACTTTTAAAAATGTCACAAATGGTATTTATTGATGTAACTTTCTTAATACCCATTTGTTGCTGCTTGTTTGCAGTTTCAATTAAATCTGGCAACATCTTTAATTGAAATTCCAGAGTGTTAAAATTGATGTCATCTTTATACATGGCTTGAAGTGCTGTACTTGGTTTGACTGGTACGGCAGCACATGATTTCACTAAAAGGGTTTCTACTTCTTGCATTATGATAAACACTGGCTGGTCAAACCTCCGTGATATTTTAGCAACTAACAGGTCAAGTTCTTCAAAATACTGCATACGATAGTATACTGATGGTGAGGCATATAAGTGTCCCTGTTTTCTTGGTACTGTGGGCTCATTAGTAAAAGTTTGTCTGTCTTTTATGACTAAATCATAAGATGTGAAAGTAGAATCAGAGTGCTGTCTGTTCAGACACATCTTTGTTGTCTCAGCAGCAGATATAGCCTCTTGTATGTTTATACTGTGTCCCTGGAGAGTTGTTGATAGTTGCTCGGTGGCACTAAAAAAAACAGATGCAAGTTTGAGACCAAAATAGGTCTGAAACTTTTCTAAAACTGCCCTTAAGCCAGATGCTTTCCTGCTTGGTTCTCCATGACATTCATCAGCAATTTCTTCAAGTTCTGTGTCTATAACTAGATAGTTTTTAACCACAGAGTCTATAGCAGATGTACGCACCGTCCATCTGGTAGGGCACAGGAGTTTTTTATCCAGGTGATGATGGAGCTATTTCATTTTTGATTCTGTTGAATAAACCCAATCGCTTTGGGGAAGCTCTTATTAGATTATATAATTCTTGAGTAACACCAAGAGCATCTCTAAGTGCTGAGCACTTACATGAACACTCCTGCAGACACAGATTGAGAGAATGGGCTAAACAGTGCACATTATGAGCCCTAGGCTCTTCTCCCTGTAAATGTACAGCTACTCCATATAAATGACCAGCCATGTTGGAAGCTCCGTCATATGATCGGCCACGACATTGTTGACGAGGGAGAGAACAGCGAAGCAGAACATCTTTTAATGCATTCGATATTGTAAGAGCATCTGTTTGCTGCATTTCCATCATGCCAATAATGTCTTCAGAAACTGTATATGATTGATCAGCCCACCAAATGGAAATACAGAGTTGCCCTAGACCACTCTGATCCCTTGTTTCATCAAAAATGAGAGCAAACCATTGACTTTGACGGATCTCAGCTAAAAGGTTGCGTAGCAGATTGAGTGCCATAATTTCAACTAACTCATTGATTATATCATGGCTAAGGTACTTTCCACTTTTTAACCATTCATCAACACCATGACCTAAAGTAGCTCTACATTTAAGCCACTGGAACAGGATTCCTTCCTCATCTTTGTGGCCTCTCACAACAAGACCTTACCTAGCAAGATGTCTCAAATATGACAGTTGCAGCAGAAGCATTTTCCTTCTTTGGTCTTTGTCTCTCAGACTAGAACTGACTAGCTGGCTAATGACTGAAGGCTGCTCAGTAACTTTTAACTTGACAGTAGCTTTAGTATGAGTGTGACTACGCTGGTGTGACTTAAATCAAGCTTTTGCCTTTTTGCAATTATCATAGCCAATGCCAATGAATGCTTGATCTGACTTTTTACTGAAGGTCAAAACCTTTGTTTTGTATGCTTTCCTACAGTAAAAACAGAAAACTTTTCTTTTAGTTGTACAGTAAGTCAACCATGGATATTCACTTAACCAGCTGCTACATAGAGAGCATGACTGCTTCCCTTGCTTGCATTTAGCTACCTTTGAACCAAGTATTGGATGAACTGGACAACTTATATCATCAGAACAGCAAGCAGAGGTACACTATGAAGCAATTCTCCTCTCTAAGTCCCTTGTTTTATCTCCACTGCAATCTCCATAGTCACAATCAGAGTGGTCAGTATCACTCTCATCATTGCTACTTTCTGTAACATTATCTTCATCAGTGGTAGTTTCAAGTGATGCAGGAGAATTAACATTTCTCTTTCCCAAGAGATTATCACTGGAACTGGTGGTACAAGTAGAAGCAGTAGCGAAAAAACTTGATAACTTGCTTTGAGAAGACATTATTAATCAGTTAGCCTGATGGGCGTTAAATAATTTAATGGGCGTTAAATGACACGCCCATCATAAATAATTAATTAGGTCTCTAAAATTTTGCGGCACGCCCCTATGGCCTCCCCAATTTTTTATTGCTTCCCCGCCACTGGTTTCATCAAAACTATTGTCCTGCCATTTAATTCTATCATCTGTGTCCTACTAGATCTACTCCCTGCTGTCTGGAGAGACTTTCAAATATATATCATAGGTCTGTTCCCCCATCTGCAGGGCCAATGTTAGGTCCATTGGAAGCTCCTGAAAAACAAAGGACATTCACAAATGACTTGGTTCTTGGCATTCATTCTACCTATTAGCCTCGAAAGGGTGTGGCAGGATATCTCCTCCTCCTTTAACAATTGTCAAGACTCCACCAAAATCTTCATTTTCTGGGCTGGGAGACTCAGCTCCATTATGGCATATCCACCAAAAATCCAAGGACTTTAATGCTCTGGGATGGTTGTAGAATTGTTTTCTCCTAGTTTATTGTGATGCCCATGCATTTTAGGGTAGTATAAATCCCTGACCCTAGTCTGCTACTTTCTCCCTCATCTCCACCATGAGCAGAATGTCGTCTATATATACCACCAAATGTATCCCCAGCTCCTGTCTGACAGCTGCTCTAAGCTTTAGGGTCTTGGTAAAGACCCATGCGGTTAAGACCAGGCCAAATGGAAGACAGTTCAATTGGTATGTTTTGTTTCCTACATGAAGGAAAAGGTGTTAGCTGTGCTCTGTTTATGGGTATCGAGAAATAAGCAATGTTTCAAATCTACTTTAGGAAGCCAATCCTCATTCTTGAGTAGCCTTTTGAGGGTGAGAAGTCCCTCTCCCTCCCTCTTGAAGTGGGGAGCATTCACAAATGACTGTAATCTCTTTCAATTTATCAAAGGTCTCTGACCACCATCTTTTTTTTTAACAGGAAAGATGGTGGGAAAAAATCGTTCCCCGTCCCCGGGATTGTTTGTAATCCTAAAATTGCTCCCTTTGAGATTAACTCTGTGATCTCCTGGGAAACCAGCTCTTCTTGGTGTTGGTTCAATTGGTTTAGGTTGGGTATTTTGTATTGACAGGGTTCTGTGGTGAAATCTCTTTTGTACCTTGTTACTATAATTAGGACCCACCAGTCTTTTGTTAGTCTGTGCCAATTTATTACGAAGTGTTCCAGCTGACTGGATGGATTTGCTTGCTTTTGCATGGGTACAATGCGCCTGGCTGCAATCACTTTGCTTGTCAATTGGACATCTTGAATCAATTATTTTACAGAAAAAACAATTGTTTGAGTTCCGTAGATAGTTTGTATCTCTCAACTTTGTACCTCTTGACTCTGAGTTAATGTCAGAGGGGTCTCTCTCCTTACTCGGTCTTGTGATTGACATGGCAGGCACCGCCTCGTCGTCTGGCATGGCCCCTCCCTGAGGGTAGCCTCTGGAAAAAAAACAGGATTTGGCTTATAATCCCATTTGAGGTCTGGTTTCTGACTGGAAATGTAGCAGCCCAAAGTCTTTTAAAAGCAAAAATTGCGCCAGAGACACAAAGAAAAGGTAAGCAATGATATGAAAGCAAGACTTAATAGAAAATAAGAATTCATAAAGGAGAGAGAGAGAACCACTAAGATAACCTTCCTTCTGCTATGGTGACTGAAATAGATGAAAAGTCTATTCTAGGTACTTTCTGCCAAGGACCCAGAGTAACATCTTAGTAGAATGTACCAAGGAGAACGAGACATGACAGCTAACCCGTTGCATCACTACATTGTAAGGGAGTTTTTTCTCCGAGAAAAGTGTGGCAGTCCTTTCATAAACCACTACTGCTGTAGGGCCATGACCACCAAAAAAATGACACTAGCAGTGAGAAGCATACATGTTTAGTATCCCTATTCCTTTTATCAGACAAACCCTAAAGAGCCCTTGTGTAGTGCTCTGCAATTCGAAGGACAGTGAAACAACTGTAGGCACCTGTGTCTAAAGAGATTTAAAAGAGACTTTATTTTGAGGAGAGCAAGACACTTACCATAAATACTGCTTCACGGAAGTGGGTGTGGTCTTGAAGCTACTTAAACAAAGAGCGCGTTGTCTCTCATTTCTTGGTTACCATTTGGCAAACAAGCTTAAAACCTATAGGATAACTGAAGTGGAACCTACAGAAGCCATTTATGAAGTCAAAATGGCATGTTTCTGTGTTTCAAGCCTTCCATTGGCACTTTGGCAGATGGGCATGGTCTCTAGGTTGTTCTAGTAGGCCCTCTTTTTAGCCATGTTTTTTGACTTTTGAAGAAGGGAAAGCTACAACAACTACAATGCATTGTGTACTGACAAGCTCTAGTATGTGTTGCCACAAGTTATTTTTATTTATTTATATTTTCAACATGGGTTATAAAATAGTTTTCTGGATTACAACTAAAAGTTAACGTGTACTATAAAACTTAGCATTGGTACTGGTACTGCCAGTGATCCTTTTTCTTATTTAAAAATAAACTTATCTTGCATGCTTGTACTGTTTTTATAATAGCAACTACACTTGCAGCTATTTCATTGTATAAAACATCTGCCCATGGGATGATTTAACAATTTTTAACCCCTACCATGAAAGGGTTGTTGAATGAGTAGCTTAGCTTCATGACATTATTACGCTTTGGATGAAAATTGTGTATACTTCTATTTTTTACTTCATTAATAGTAACAATTAATGGTATCCCGATGGCATGATTTGTATACACATATTTTTGGAGCATGTCAAACCTAAAATTCCATTTACTAATTGATTGAAAGATGAGATATAGCAGTGTTGAACAATTATTTTATCAGCTTGACTGACCTTTCTCAACAGATTTTTTGTCAGAACATGTCAAACGTATCTCCTTTAGTTCTTAGTCGGTCCCTTATTGTAGTAGCTAATTGTTTCTGTGATTTTGAATGTCAATAGGCATCGGTAGATCCTCTAAACAACTTATCTTTCTCAAATCTCCCATCTTTTCTTGATCCATCCACAACCCTTTCTTTGGTACATAAAGTATTTGAACTCAATACACATGTTGGTGAAAGGCAAATTCCTCTCCCACTTCAGAAAAAAAATCGCCAAATTCTGTCATTTCCACGAGATGAAGTCATTGCTTTCCTTGACAAATGTGTTTTGGTCTCGCCACCACGATTGCCACCTACTGTCAACAATAACTCGTACTACATGCAGCATTTACCATAAGATATCATTATGTATCAGTTTACGTTTAGAGAGAAATGCTGGTATTGTTCACAAGCATTTACATGACAGGTGCTGAATAGTTCACCTATGTTTCAAGAGCATTATTGCGCTTGCTTCCTATAATATACGTAATGATGTACATTTATAAAGACGATTGCTGCTCTAAAAAAAGCTAGAAGCCTTAAGCTAAGACATCACTAAATAGCAAATATGCTGAAAGAGTTAATATCTGAGAAGGGTGTTAAAGGAGACAGTGATGGCCAACATGAATTAGAGTCTGTTATTTAGGAGAAAAGATTATATATTAAATTTCTGCCTGTTACTGAATTTTGTTGGAACAAGTATTTATACGATACATCTGTTGTAAATTGAGATTTAATTTAATTGTAGGTGGCAGCAATGAATGTAAAAGAATAATTTGGAATGCTTGGCATCCCATTTTTCTTTGTTTGTGTCTTAACCTCTTCAGTGTAACCTAAGGCATATCAAATAATGAAACAATCTGGAAATGAACTACCAATTAGGAGAACATTAAATGATTACTCACACTTGATTTTTGCCACACCAGGGTCAAAAATTGATCAATTTAATGAGTGGCAAACATAAAAATTGATATCGTTATTTATAATTTCATTCAAAGTTAAAATAGATTTATGCATGTACAAGTCTGTATAGGTATACTTATGGTATGTTTATCATTTAATTTTATTATTACTTATTATTATCATTTTGGCCATTATGGTTTCAATCATGAAAGAGAATAAATATATATATTATTATTGTTATTGTCGTTGTCATTATCATTATTATTATCATTATTAATATTCATTATTATTTTCACATAACACATTTGGACTTCATATCGCAGTTCATTACTGACATCAGACATGTCCACGATCCTTTAAATCCAGTGGCTGATGCATTATCTTGCATTTAACTTAATCAGCTGTCATCATCAGACACACCCTCAGTAATTAATTCTGAGGACATGGCTCTAGCTCAATGAGATTTCAGTCTCTTTCTGAGGAAACTCCTACACTCTCTTCATTTGGACCAATTTCCTATTCCTCTTTCTAATCTCGTGCTATGGTGACACCTCTACGGGAACACACTACCCAGTAATATCGCCTTCATTTTGTCGTACCGTATTCGGCTTGCTTCATTCACTCTCACATTATGGCATTTGTTCTACTGTGAAGCTCATTTCATCTCGATTCATTTGGGCTTGTGATATCAAGTCATGAAGTCACTCATGTCTCTCCAGTCAAAGGTCAAAGGTAAATACACATATTGTCTCACCTGCAGGTACTTTCTCCTCTTCTACTACACGGTTTGACAATATTCACATTGATATTGTGGGACCACTTCCCTTATCTCATGGTTTCACATATTTACTAACTTGTATAGACACGTTTTCTACATGGCCTGAAGCCTTAATTTCCTATACCTGACATATCTGCTCTAACTATTGCTCGTGCTTTATTAGCTGGTTGGATGTCACGTTTTGGTGTCTCTTCTACAGTTACTACTGATAAAGGCAGTCAATTTGAATCCTCTCCCTTTGCTCAACATACTTGCTTATTAGGTACTGTAGGATGCTGTACCACAGCATACCATCTGCAAGCTAATGGTATGACACAGAGATTTCATTGTCAACTGAAAGCTGCCTTGAAAGCTCCACCACTTCCAGAGTCATGGACTAAGTCCCTCCCTATAGTATTATTTGGTATTGCTGTTAAAGAGGACTTACATCACTCTCCAGCTGAACTAGTGTATGGTACGTCTCCCTGGTGAATTTTTCTCTCTTACTAATTCACTTCTACTCTTAGAATCCTTAAACTATGTTGCACGACTCAAGTGTTACATGCGTTCTCTTTCACACACTCCAGTACCTTCTCCATCAACTCGATGTACTCATATTCCTGATTCACTCTCTTCCACTTTATACGTATTTATTCGACGCAATTCAGTAAACTGATCTCTTTAACGTCCATATGATGGACTGTATAAAGTATTGGAACGTACTGAGAAATATTATCTCATTGATATTAATGGTATTGAGACACTATATCCATCGATTGTCTCAAACTAGCACATATACACAAAACAAGTACTATTCTCCCTAACCATAATTCAGTCTTATTTAATACTCCTCATTTTCATTCCACTTCTCCTTCCTTCTCTAATCCTTTGACTGCTGCCCATTGTAAGACCAACACTACACATTCAGAGACCAACTGTACTTACTCGGATACCAACGCTGATGCCTCACAGACCAACGGTACTCGCTCGGATACCAACATTACTCGTTCTGGTCGACGTGTTTGTTTCATTGATCAACTCAATATTTGATGATGTGTTCACATGCTCTCTCGAAGGGGAGTACTGTAGGGTATACTTACGGTATGTTTATCATTTATTATTATCATTACTTATTTTTTGGCCATAATGGTTTCAATCAAGAAACAGATGATATGTATATACTATTATTGTTATTGTCATTGATATTATTATCATTATTAATTATTCATTATTATTTTCACGCATGCGCATAACACACACAATCTTTTGTCCTATTGTCCTTTCTTCTCTTCTCCATCTCATGTTTGGCTACTCTTTTTATATCATTGTTATTGTTGTTGATCGCATTTCTTTGTTATTTAATGATTAACATTTTGACAACCTAACTATCAGTTGCTAACTTATTTTGTCTGAGCTTACTAGCCGTGTCAAGTCCACAACATAATAGGTTGGTGAGGTTTTAGCCTCACCATATTGATAACACCAATTTTTTATTTTGTTTAAGCATTTCTGGAAAGTAATTTTGTGTGTTTCAGAATTGTTTACTAGCTACACATATGAACCTAAAAAAACCATAAAATATTGTATATTGCTCGTATAAGGAGTCAGAAATTGAGTGGCTACTAGGCAGCTAAAAGGTTAATAATTTTGAAAATAAAAGTAATAATTTTGGTGCATTTTACAAACTGACTTGTGATTAACAAATAAATTTTATGAAAATTAATTAGTGTAAGGGTATGTATACGTGTATATGGGGTGTCTCCATTCACTGGACTGGAAGAGTGGACTGGACTACTGGACTGGAATACTGGACTCCATTTAGAGTTAAAAAATACACTTACCTACTTGTATTAGTAACGCGGTAGCGTTACTAAGTAGGATTCACCCCAAAACAATATGGCTGCCACGACTTTTGCAGCCTTGCTATACCGGGAAAACGAGCTCCAGTGCTTACCAAACTTTATAGAGGACTTCATCTTGACCAGAGGACTCCAATGGTACCACTAGCGTGGCTCTAAACCTTGTCTAATACGAAAGTCAAAATTCGGCGAACCGGCCGTTTTGTTCAGCCACCTTTTTTCATCATCATCATCATCATCTTCTGTCAATCAGTTAAGCAGGGGTATCGTGGTCTTTAAACAATGCCACAAGGCTAATTCTTACACCATTCTACTCCAACTATCTATGCGCAGGTCCACAACTTTTTAAATAACTCTAAAAATAAGAAAAAGTTGCCCCCTCTCCATCACCACCAGCCCAGCTTACCTCATTCCGCCATTTTGTTAATTAAAGAAGCATGCATGTGCTCCAAAATGTGGGTGTGGCTGCGCATGCTCAGTTCTCAGA
>NW_003547116.1:1855-11418 GCF_000090795.2 Amphimedon queenslandica | reverse complement strand
AATAATGCCGTGCATGATTGCATGAAGCCTGTGTAATCAATAAAATTAAATCTACATTATTATTGTTAATCATGCATATAAACTGCTCACTTATAATGAGGATCATCAAGTAGCTTAAGAGGAGTAGAATATTGAGGTTTGATGTTTAACAAGGATGGACTCAGACCGACTGTTGAGTTTGACCCATGAGACTCTATTTCATCATCGCTATTGGCAACAACAATTGCAAGTTCTTTGGAAGAGCCAGCTGCCTAAATAACAATAAATCATTACAGGTGCATCAATTTTACATTACTACCTGCGCCATCCCTATGAGACAGCCTATGAGAAGAATATATAGAGTGAGTGACAACTAAAGCGAGGAACGTGCCGTGGCGGCAAAGTACCGTAAAACCGTGAGTCTTCCGTGAGAAGTGAAAGATGCCACCATATATAGCTACTACTGATATACAGATGCCACGTAAGGCACAAAACTCGGGACAAAGACAGCAAGAACAAAGATAAACCACTATAAAAAGTGAGGCACCGAAGGGCAAATGACTGAAATGAGTGCCAGTGACAGTGAGTGACTGTCACGTTGGGCGGCTGTAACTAAAATGGGCATAGTTTCATAATAATCGGCAAATAATAATGTATTAAGTAATGAATGGCAGAAAAATTAGAGTCCAGTATTCCAGTCCAGTAGTCCAGTCCACTCTTCCAGTCCAGTGAATGGAGATACCCGTGTATATGTCATTGTATAAGCAAAATGTCCATTATGCATTAAATCTCAAAAGTATTGCCAAAATAACTTTGCTCAACCCATAGACTACACAGCCAATAGTAATCATGCCTGAATCAGCAAAATTGCCCAAAATGAACGAATCAAGTCTGATATTAGAACTGCTACAGTCCTAACAAGTATCATTGCTGATCATGCCTGATTCTCTGACCTGAACCAGTGCAAAACCTTTTCATGATAGTGTCGCAACTGATTTCATCATTGTATCGTGACTGATTTCCCAAAATGCATGATTCATTACTGATTTCATGACTGATTCAGGCCATCCTCAATCCTGATCCAGATTTCAACTATTGGCTGTGTAATCACTTTTAAGTTGCCCTCAAGTAAATATCACTGTTTTCAAAATGTATTTGCTGTTAATATCCCAATTATACCTTGGTTTAGGTTTGGGCTGATGTCTTTTTCTATGGCAATCAATCCTGTTGTGGCTTTTCAGCTGAACGGTGGCTTTGTCAGTCCATAGGACATCACAAAAACCACTGACACATTTGTCTAAGTACATTCTAGCCTTTTCTCATTATTTTTCTCTCAATAACCGGCAATACACACAGCCCCTAAAAGTGCAAAAAAGGTTAGTACAGCATCTTATAATTATTTATTGATGTTATATCTCTTGTCATTTAACAGTTGATGTAGCCGGTGTGCCGTTGTTTCATCATTCCATCTCTTTGTCAACAATTTCCTTCGCATCTGTAATTTTTGAAAAGCCGGCCACTACAGTGTTTTTCAGCAATAGTTAAAAAAATACATTACCTGTTAAGTTTAATTCACAATGCACTCACATTATACCAGTTAATTTATACTTCTTTAGAAAGTACTCTCAATTCCACTAGCTGTCACTGGTAATCATTCCTCCTTAACTCCTTTCTCAATAGTTATAGACCTGTGTTCTCTTTAAGAGCCTTCGTTGTTGTAGCTTAAGTAAACAGCAGCTGCAACTATTCCCACTGAACCATTAAAGTATATTTTCTCATAATAAAAAGGCTAAATTGTTTTTGAAACATAATAGTATTAAAAATACACTCTAAGTGTATGGAGTCTTCTTCTGTAGTCTTTCTGGCAGTAGTAAAATTAGTAAGTTATGGCTGGCAATATTGATACTTCGAGAAGTTATTTTATTTTTTGGAGGTCTGTCATGCAATTTTAGTAGTATTACAAGATGATTAACAGCTCAAACGGGTCATCAAACAGAGGAAACGCTTAGGGTATGGCTGAGAACAGTTGAAAAAGTAATGAGGCAATGCATCAAGTGCACAGAGAGAAATTGGACAAAACACGGCCCATTTAATGGTTAACACCCGTTGAACGCAAAAGCAAAACATCTTATATTGTACCGATCTATTATCTCGAGTCTTATAATCAGTGGTGTAGCCAGACTTTTTGTGATGCTTGGGCCAGGAAAGAAGAACTGGTACGCGAAGGACACCGAAAAATTTCCACGCTGTTAATGATATTCATGATGGGCGTGGTCAATTAAACCAGTGGAAAATGGCTGCTTTTCAGTAGAATTTGTATGAGATCACTAGTTTTTATGTTAAATCTCACAAAATACTATTGCTAAGCAATCAAAATCAATGAAAGAAGTCACATTCTTGTAGAGCAGTGCTCAGTAATCTCTGGTAAACAATTGATCATTGATATTTCAACTGTCTTATTATTTGACCTGGGATTTGATACCCAGGCCCAGGCCCAGCAGGCCCGGGTGTAGCTACGACACTGCTTATAAAAGTTTCACTTTTCTTTAACTGCATATACTTTACGCTTAAACTGATTATAAAACATAAGGCACGTACATGATAAATAAATGGCATAGTTATTGTAGAGTGTGGATTTTGTTGTTTAGTGGACTCCAGCCTCCACTGAGGTAATACTCTTCTAATGTTCTCATACAGAATTTTCCATCTTACAAATGTATTAAAACTGCATCTTACAATTTTTGTTGCTTTGTTATAATCAACTTTAATTAAGGTGTGGCATATTTTGACTTGTTAGTTATTTAATCATTAATTGATCAATTGATTGTCATTAGTACCGATAATGATAATAATGTTTGTTTCGGGGGCCCGCCCCTTCCGTTAGAAAGGGTTTGGAGACATTTTCATGACATAGCACTGGATTGTTATCCCCATCAGATTGCTTGACTCACATGGTGTAACCACAATTGGGTCTTTGCCCAGTGACTTTCACGTGATCTAAAGCATTAAAATGTCGCTGGGAATGGACTATGATATGATGACAACTGAAGCTGCAAGGAGGATGGGATTTCTGGCTTTAAAAGCAGAACAATTGGACATAATTCACCCGGGTCTAATGGAAGATGAGGTTGCCTTTTAATCAGAAAAAGGTATCACAGGAATTAAGGTGCATTGATTGTGAGGAGGAGTCCAATGAAGTTCCTATTGGTGAAGGATTGTATTAACTTGTTTTTACGTCACAAGAAGTTCTGTTGAATCAGAATTGGTGTGACGTGTTACATTCAGAGATCTGTGTCAGCGATTAGTTGGATTGATAGTTGATGAAGCTCACTGTCTTTTAAAATGGTATGGTCACACTGTATATGCATGTTATGATGTATGTACACTAAAAATACTTGTTATTTCTACTTCATAGGCGGAAAAGTTTTTGTAAAAAATTTGGAAAACTAGAAGATTTGAGGGGGTATTTTCCAGTCAATTTCAAGTTCATGGCAT
Organism: Amphimedon queenslandica; assembly: GCF_000090795.2. Classification (NCBI taxonomy): domain Eukaryota; kingdom Metazoa; phylum Porifera; class Demospongiae; order Haplosclerida; family Niphatidae; genus Amphimedon; species Amphimedon queenslandica. The sequence continues at coordinate 7,944 of NW_003547116.1, read as the reverse complement.
TGACAGCAACCACTACTGCTGATACAAGGAAAGAGGTAGTTCATCTTTTCGGAATGTCCAAACCAGAATTTGTTAATAAACCTAACATTATGTACTGTGTAGAGCACAAAATTTCAGGAATTAACAAGGTTTCTGAGCCATTTGTTCATAAATTAAGATGAAAAAGAACAGAAATGGAGAAAACAACAGTGTTTTGTCGGAGGCAAAATGATTGCAGTGAACTATATTTGTATTTTAAAAATGAATTGTGACCAGAAAGAACAGAACCTATTGGGAAACCTGACATACATAAGTTTCCACTTTTTGAAATGTTTACTGCAAGCAACAGTCCCTCATTGAAGAGCTCCACTTTAAAGTCAATTTCATCAAATACTTCAAGATTAAGGATTATTTCTCCTACAGTTACCTTTGGCATAGGAGTTGATATTTTTGGAATACTGCAAATAAAACACTGGTCCCGACCATCTAATATAGAATTGTACATTCAGGAAAAAACACGAGCTGTGCGGGATGGGCAGCTTTCGAATGTAAAACTTTTCTATTCAGGAACTGATCTCTCACAGACATTTGTGGAGGAAAGAATAAAATCATATTGTAATAGTACACAAGCATGTCGAAGGGAGGTTCTTTTTAAGGATTTAGGTTTAGCATTAGACAGACCTATTTGTTTAAAAACTTGTGATATTTGTAGCATTTTATGTCAATGTCAACACTGTATTACTACTTGAAAATGTTTCAATTAATTTGATGATTTACACGTATTAATAATAACAAATACAGCAAAACAAGACAATTTTCTGTGCAAAAGATTTTGAATGACAAGTACATTAGAGTTAAGCATAAAATAACTTACAAATAAAGACATATACAGTGCAGTAAAGTTTACACTAAACGTGACGTACTACACGTTTCAAGACCTCAACTAACCACAGCTTCAAATCATTCTTTTTAAGTGTAGCTGCTAGATTACACTTAAAAGACTTAAATTGCCAATGCCTCCTACTAGGAATATTTTAAAATATATCTGCCTTCTTCAACTCTTCCATAACAAGCTTGATATCCATACGTAATGATCTTGATGTATGATATCCAGATTCTGTAGGTATGTCACTACATTTGTCGTAATTCTTGATATGAATCAGCTGCCGTAAACAGCAATATGTTTTGTTCAGCTACATTTGCCCCTAGATGACTAATAGCATTTACAATTTAAATGTTCAAGGTGCAGGTCCATAGGAATATTCGTACCAATCCTACCATGTATAATTATTATCTGACTCCATAAAAGCGGATTTTTCATCCTCTCAGTGAACAGGTATTGATACTGTAACAATATCAAAGAAGCTTGAACTACATACTTCTGTTTGTCCTTTACCTTAAATAATAACAGCATAAATTGCCAACATTGAATAATACGCGTGCCATCAACTTCAAAAATGGCATCACAGAACTCCATAAACAACAGTCCTAATGTGAAAACCTCCGTACTATAGGCCAGTACTCTATCTGAATTTGCCAGATTTGTATTCTCTTCCGCTTGAAACTCATTAGTATATTCTGACATCAGATCTATCATAGCCTTTTGAAATACTTCTGACCATTTAATTTTGTTGATATCAAGGAATTGACTGCCAAGTAAGTGGTGATCTGTTAAAGGGGCAGTGTCCAATGATGTCAAAATAAACTGCTCCATTACTAGCAGTAAAATATGGCCTTCAACTACTAATAGAAGGAAATCCTCACAACCAGTTCATTTGGTCCTAACTTCTTTTGTTACAGATCTCCTCATAGTAGGATGATCAAGCTGATACAGGGTACCACTATTTCTTCCTGAAGAAGTGTTATACAAAATCTTCCATAATATAGCCTATTAAAAACAAAATTAATATTAAAGGTCTTCAAACTTTGGTAGGCCAATCTTCAATACCTGGTACTAAACATTCCAGCTGTTCAAGTCCTTGATTTTCATTCTTCTTTGAATTCTTGGCACCAATAGCTCTCTCCACTGTTAGTTGGTTACCCCCAGAAAGTATGTAATGAAAACTGTCGATGAAAACCTTCGCACTTTCACCATCCTAAGGGTCTACTTCTTCATCTTCCACTGTTGTCAGTGGGACGTATCGTTTTAGGTGAGCCATAATGCTTGTCATATCCTCATTCTTAATTTCATTTCTTGGTGAAACGTTACATGGTATCTATCATCATATAATTGTAATTTAAAGTTGCCATTTCCTTGGAGTACCTGTTAGGTATATGAGGAGTTACATAATTTATTGATTTCTTTAAAAAGTAGAGTATTTTCTAACAATTCTTCCTGAAGGCAATATTAACATTTTGCATACTATGAAAAGTAATTGTTGCTTACCCACTATATTTGATATGTTATGTTTTAACACGCTACAGTCACCATCTGTTGGCAAGACAATTAGAGTATCAATGACCTTGGGAGATGTGGACTGCCATTGAATCCTGAAACATCTCTAACAGCATAAGTATGGAAAAAAATGCAATGACTTGTTATAATAATCTGATGTTTCTTCTTGTGGCCTAACAGTTTTATCGATATTATCACCAACTAATTTCCTCTGTAAGCTCTGATCTTGACAAGGCTACTCTATTTAACCAGTTCTTCCGCTCTGTGTTCTCTGACTCACACCCCCTACTACTACCTCCACTGTTTCTCCACCAGCTTCCACATTGCGTGACTTTGAAATGACTGTAGGGGACGATTGGCTGTCAAGTCTCAACGTCAGAAAGGCTTAAGGCATTGACAATATTCCATTTATTGTTTTAAGTCTTGTGCAACTGCACTCTGTGAGCCTCTGCACCACTTATTTGTTCATTGTCTTTTCAGGCCTATATCCCCCAGGAGTGGAAGGTCCATCGCATCACTCCAATCTTTAAGTCAGGAGATAGAACCTAGTGAAAAAGTACCGACCAATTTCCTTGCTCTGTATTGTCTCTAAGATAGTAGAGAGCATTGTTTTTGATAAAACGTAAGACTATGTTACATCTCTTACTATTTGCTCTAGGCAATTTGGATTTCTACATGGTTGGTTAAACCCTCTAGCAACTATTGGTACATTTACACTCCATAGTTAACTCACTCTTTAACGGTCTCCAATCTGATGTCATTTACCTCGACATTAAGTAAACTTTTGACTCTGTGTCCAATGATTCTCTCCACACAACGCTGTGGGCTGCTGGCCTGTGTGATTTAAACTGGCAGTTTTTTGTGGCCTACCTATATGGTCGTCTACAGTGCGTTACTATTGGCAAAAGGGTTTCCGGCTTACTACCAGTTACCTCTGGGGTACCCCAGAGAAGCATCCTCGGCCCTCTTTTGTTTATCCTTTACAGTAATGATCTATCCAAGAGTCCTCTTTACTCCTCTCTTCTTTTTGCCGATGTCAGCAAGTACCACAAAGTTATCAAATCTACCCATGACTTTCAGCTGTTACAGATTGACTTAGGACTGTTATCTAACTGGAGTGAAGTCAATTGTCTTGCTTTCAACAGTGACAAAAGCTGTGTGATAAGCTACCATCAACAAAGGTCAGCTCCTGTAATTTTTGATTACACCCTAGATGGTGAACCTATTGCTCACAGAAGTACTTGCAAAAACCTTGGTGTTGTCTTCTCTGATTCACTCTCTTGGTCCACCTAAGTAGACTTGGTGCTACGGAAAGCATATGGTACACTGAGGAGAATAAAACGAGTCTTTCCTGGAGCTACCACACCAACTGCTGTTAAAAAGACACTATGTCTGCCCTGGTACTTCCTATACTTAATTACTGTTCCCCAGTGTGGCGACCCTCCCTAATCAGAGACATTATCTCACTAGAGAGACTGCAGAGAAGGGCAACCAAATATATCCTGTTTGACTTCCAGATGGACTACAAGTCTAGGCTCGAAACTCTAGAACTCGTGCCCCTAATGTACTATCTGGAACGTGCCGAACTTGTCTTTTTTGTACAGTTGAACCATAGTGACCCGTGCTTTAATGTGTATGACTACTTCTCCTTTACATCTTCTTCCAAATGTACCCGTAGCTCAAAGTACAAGTTAGTCCACTCTACTCTCTCACTGACTCAAGCTCGACACACTTTCTTTCACCGTCTCCCCAGACTATGGAACTCCCTACCCCCAGTAGACCTATCAATATCAATCAACAAATATAAGTCTCTAGCAAATCGGCATTTTAAAGATAAATTTAACAATGTTTTTAACTCAAACAATGCACACACTTTTAATACTGTCTGTCCATGCTCTGTGTCTGTGTTGTCCTCTTTCCTCTTCCTTTACTACTCCCTCTTAATTTACAATTCTTGTGTCTGTGTTTATTTCTTCCAGGGTGTCAGAACACCTGTTCCTGACAACCCTTCAGGCCTTTTTCCTCTCTCCTCTGCCCTTGTATAAGTCCTGTAAAATTCTAATAATAATAATAATAATAATAATAATAATAATAATAATAATTTGAAAAATGGTGGGTCTTGCACATGGACGTCAGCGACTGCTGTAGGTACATCATCATTATCATCAGTCACAGCTAGTGTCTCATTACAAGCAGACATTGAGTCTGAAACTCTTGTGAGAATGATGCAACTCTTATCTGGTAAAAAGTTAAGCACAGAATTTCCATCAGAAGTGGTATAGACAAGTGAACAATTGCCAGATAGGTCAGAAATACTGAGTTGATAGAGTTACCATTTGCACCATGTTACATAGCTCAAGGATTCTAAATATACGATAGGATATGACTAGAAAAAAACATCACTGCATACCATCCTAATCAATCGAGACATTTCTTTACTCTAAGCTTTTACAAGTTCATCATAATCTTTGCCACATAAATCAATCAATCTGATAGTTGCCTGGTGTGAAAGGCAAACTCCAACTTTCCGAAGCCTCCTAAACACCTAAAAAAGTTGTAATATCAATTTCAATAGTCTTCCTCATTGCGTTTTACTTGTTCTGGACAATAACTTGCAAACATTAACAGCAAAAATAGCCGTTGCATCAGCTTGACCTTTTGATTACAATGCTTGATTAATATTGCACCCAAAAGTGCAATGGTAATATGCAATTTGCAGGTTTCGACTGCAAACATGACGCTATAATAATATATAAGGCAGTCATTGTTCTATTCAAATTTCTAGCCAATTTAGACCAATTAAAAGAACGTAGATCAGTTGGAGACGTCTTCACAAAGGAAAAGTATCTTTCTGTGTGCAAGTAAAGGCCAACTATCTGTGAACAAAGAGTCCTACTATAGCAATTACCTTCTTTCTCATACTTGTATCCTTTACTACGTGGTTTTTGACTTTTATTCTTTCCAATGGACCTTCCAAGACTACACAATGATTTTGAAACAGCAAAAGCTCTATGATTCTTTCCTTTCTTTACAAGCACCTGCAATGATACAATAATAAGTCATTATTACATGTACATAGAGCAGCCCTAGGTGTTTCATTAGAAACTGTACGAGAGAGAGTTTCTCTTTCAGTCATTTCCATTACCTGTTTTCCAGTTCTTCTTGGTGTACCTAGTGTCTCCGGTTGATCTCTCCTATTCGATGTTGTATAGGTCCCTCTTGCAGTTGTGTCATTTTCAAAGTAAACTTTTCTAATAACTCCTCAATTTTTACAATTTCTTGTCTCAGCTTGCTGTACTTTCTTAAAGAACTCTGTCAGGTTCACTTGCCAGAAATTACAGTAACTATCACACTTTTCAACACCTGTTGTTCAGGATAGTATTGCCTCAGGAGGTCACTTAATGATAGCAAGAGCTCAGCACCATATTCCTTACATTATGCCCTCTGTTCAGGAAGAGTTTCGTTGTTGCAAAGAATAAAGGCATAGTGAATCTCTACTACTCTAGTAGCCATAACTATACACGTTTTTGGTGTGGCCCACATGCTATCACCACATCCTGTCACGTGACAAACTCATACAAGAACATATCTCGTCAGATGATAAACCCATACAAGAACAAGTTAATTGCATTCCAATCAGTCACAGAAAAGCCTGGTTAGTCTCTGAACCCTTCCTAACGGAAGGGTCTGGCCCCAACACTATAGTATAAAATGT
>NW_003547116.1:0-1474 GCF_000090795.2 Amphimedon queenslandica | reverse complement strand
CCACACCCATTTATGAAAAGGAATGGGTGAGTTGTTGCTAAGGCCTCTTAATTCTGTTACTTCTCTATGCATGTACCTCTGGAGGTGAAGTGAGACTGATGTGTATTAATTTTAAACCACTTTAGTGTGAACACCGTTGATGCACATTACTTTGGCCAGGGTAAAAAGGCCTTAAATGTCACAAGTGTGGAAGATGGGACACAATCAGAGAGTATGTAGAAGCTCTGTCAATGACAAAGCAGAGTCTCCAATGGACACTATGTTCCTGGGAGCAATCACTCAGAAGAAAAGTGACCCATTGACTGTCAAGATCCCAATGAATGAATATTCTTTTGTCTTTAAAGTCAACACAGTGGCAGATGTTAGGGTGATACCAAATGAGCTATACAGAAGGGATTGGTACGGACCACTAAAACAAGCTGGTATGTCATTGGTTGTGCTGAGTCAAAACACATTAGCGGTAATAGGACGTTTTGAAGCTCACATTGGGATGCATAAGAAAGTAGTTGAAAGAGTGCATGTAGTGAAAGTCCTATAGACACCTCTAATCTGAAGATCTGCCATACAGAAGCAGGAATTTGTCACACCAATTCATGAAGTTTCTTGAAATAAAGTGTATGTTGTGTCACAATAAACCAAGGGACAGTTGTGGCCATGTTGTTTTAGCACTGCATTTTGTAATAATATAACATGACATATGCATAATATTACAATTTTACTATTAATAAAGTAAAATCCAGCCTTTACTGTCTCTGATTTTGTTGGAATTAAGGTTCTGGGATTCTGCAATTCAGCAATTCTGAATTCTGAAGTTTTAATTTTATCACTTGTATCTAGTTATTAATTAATAATAATTGACTAATGGTGTTAAAAGATGGAGGCAGTGAGTAAGGATGCCGTCATAAAATGGGTTTAAGCAGGTTATTCTTATGAGTGGATTAGTAAAAACCAAATGCAAAGATATCCTACTATAAAAAGAGGACTTTCAGGAAGGAGTGTAAGGAAGTTTTGTACTAAGAATGGTATTAAGAAGCTTTCTGATCCTGAGCTAGACACTGTAGTAGAGAAGTCTGTTAAAGAGGTATATTAATGATACTTCATCAGTGGCGAAGCTTGTTGTACAGGCTAATAGCAATGATAGAAATTCAACTATAAGCATATTATCATTAGTTTGGTGGAGTAAGATTTTGTCTCTGATTTTGTAATGAGCATAATAATTGTCAAGATTTTAATAAATTGAGGTCCATTAGCCAAAATCTTTAGTCTCCAGTCCAGTTTGAAAGGGCTCTGAGCAGTATGTATGTGGTTAAAATTTTGCCAAGTTTTAACCTCCAATCCTCTAGCCGGATTCAATTTTCAATTTGTCAAATTTTGTCACTCAAATAGCATTCTAGCAGCTATTTGTTATAATGATGTGGCTGCCTAAAATTCATATAATTATTTGCCAAATATTTCATGCTACATACAGCTGAGA
>NW_003547115.1:18332-29534 GCF_000090795.2 Amphimedon queenslandica | reverse complement strand
ATTAATGTAAAGTTATATTAAGTTGTTTATACTTACAAAGGCCCTGCTAAAGGTGGAGCAACCAAATTGAAGTGGTCCTGGTAGATCCACATCAACACAACCATCATCTATATCACTCAGTATATTGTAATCTCCAAGCTCATTAATAAATGAAAGTTGTGCAGCAGCTAAACAAAATGTAAATATTGAAATATAGTCTAGATACACAATTACTTGAAAAAGAAAGAGCTGTTGCCAAACTCAGCAGTTCAAAAAGCAGTGTTGACCCAGCTTTCATGTCTTTGCTCTCAAATTGGTTGCTGTAGAATTTTGTCCTAATTAAATTTTTTCCGTCACTGGCATGGCATTTGTGTACTATTAATACATGCATAGCATGTTTTATGATTAGTGCCTTTAACTCCCCCATATGTGCTTGCAGTATTGATTTAATAAAGTGAGTAGGTGGTTGTCCCAACATCAATTACGTTAAAAATGTATTATTGCTGTTGCATGCAAGTTAATCTTAATGGAGCTATCTACTTGTAGAGCTAGAATTGCTTAAACACACTATTTAAAATAAAATTCTCTAATATCTACTATGAAAATTCTCTACTCTACAAACTCTTGTTTGCATGTACTACATGTATAGTTATTCTTTTTATGATAAGCATTGTAAGCTCTTTCTTCTTCTTGGCAGAGCCTCTCTTTTTTGTATTTACCATCACTATCTTCAGGAAATGATGCTGTGAGATTTCTTCTCACTCACAGTAACAGCAAAATTGGTGACAGCAGTACCTGCTTCAGGCTCAACTGTGATCTCTGTTGCAATAGTAGAACTATGTCTTTTGCAGGACAACAAGTCAATTAACAGTGCACATATAGTCTAGAGAGTAGAGACAACTATAATCACTTACTTTGTACAAACAATAATTTGGAATGATAACTTTTTATTAATGCAGCTATTAGAACATCTGGTTTTAATGTTTAGGTACCAGATGTGGTCTGTGTGAGTAGCTAAGCCACTCTAAATGAAAATGCTTTAATCATCATTGCCATTGAATCTGTTGTTTGTTCCTACTAAGTAGAACAAACAACAAATGCAGTTCCCTCATCTCCATACACCCTCAACTCAATATTGTCAGTAGTGGTATTGCTACCATAGTCTCTGTGAAACCATGGGATACCAGGAGCATTGCAACAAGGTGCTTCTCTAAATCCACAACCTTGACCATCCCAGAGTGGATCAGATATATACAGTTGTTGGTGATATTGTATTATATCAGATATTCCTGATTCACAGAAATAATGATCACTAACAAATGATTGAACAGATTGTGTTGAACCAGTAGCACAAGGACAGACATGAAGGCCATGACCAACACCAAATTGTTCATAATTAGCAGCCATTAGTGTCCAGATATGGTATGAATTAGGTATTAAATCATTATCAACAGCATCAGGAGATGAATATTGATATCCTGTTACTCTGCCACAAACCTGAGAATAACTGATGTCATGAGATGGGATCTGAACTGATACACAGCTACCACTGCTTGTTACTGGTCTACCACAAGCTCTAACTCCTCCTGACTGGTACAGTCTAAACCCAGAAGGACAGTTCACTGTAGAGTCAGTCATATTCAGATATGCTAGTCTTGTCCAACCACCTGCAGAGTTACACAACTCCTCCATATTGCAGTAAGCAGTATAAGTAGAGCTGCTATTTGACAGTAGGTACAAACCTGATGGGCTGAGTGGTTGCCTCTCCTTAATCTCTTTACAAGAGGTTGGTAGATCTGAAGTAGTTGATTCATTGCGGGACTGCAATACTAATAGTTCTTGTGCTATTAGTAGTATATCATCAACCACTCCAGCAGTAGAGGTACTGGTATCTTCTAGATTAGATAGAGTATTGACAATGTCCATTAGCCTTGCAGCAGAATTTCTTGTAGTTTGTAAAATTTGTTCATTAAGTTCAGTTAAGTTGGGAGAGCTTTGAAGTAACTGAAAGGTATTTTGTGCCACACCATCAGCCCATTCATTAAAATCAGGAAGGCTCTGTGTTACTTTGCTGTTAACTTTAGAGACAACACTATCAGCCCATTCATTGAAATCAGGAAGGCTCTGTGTTACATTGCTGTTAACTTTAGAGACAACACTATTAGCCCATTCATTGAAATTGGGAAGGCTCTGTGTTACATTGCTGTTAACTTTAGAGACAACACCATTAGCCCATTCATTGAAGTCGGGAAGGCTATGATCAAGTTTATTGACTATATTATCAGACCATTTCGTGAAGTTGGGCAAAACAAAGTTACCAGAAATAGCTCCAGCAGTAGTTGTACAGGTACAGTTAGCATCTTTAGCAGACAATAGCACCAGTAGCAAGCAAAGTATTACCAGCAGTAGGAATACTATAAGACACAGTAATACAGTAATAACAACTAATGGTCTGCTCCAAGCTGAAAACTGTGATGATTTCTGCTTTGGTGCTGCTTCTGTTGGTGGGGCATCACTTCTACTGGCATTATTACTAAATTCTAACATTTCATATTCATTCCCTGGATTTGCTAGAATAAATCCTGGCATATCATATTCATCCTTATTTTTTCCTTCAATTTCTTCCTTCTTGCAACTAAAATCAAGCTATACTTTTACAAGTTTTTACAGGTATGTTGTTACCAGCAGTGATGGCGAAAACTAGCAGTTTTGCTACCTGCCTGTCATATATTGTCTTGGTAGTAGCTATCACATATCACAGTTTGTATAAAAGTACTGCCGTAGCAGACACTATCATAATTGGCTAAAATTTTCTACACATATGTATTAGAGAAAATTATAAAAAATAAATATTTTCTCCTAGTTATTTCTGATAAAATTTGGCCAGACACCTAAGGCTATTATTGCCTTTGGTTGTTAGAGCAACTTTTAAAAGTCATAGCTCAAATTTTCTACACAACATAAGAAATATGTATGGGTAGCAGAAATAAAAATTATAAAAATTAAGAATTTTTTTAGGCCATTTTTGTCAAAATTTACCAAAGGATACATCCTTTTTCATTGACCTAAATTTTGAGCAGCTTAAAAAATTTCATACAAAATCTTAATATGATCAGAATCAGCTCAAAGTTGATACACAACATAAGGACGTGTACATGTATCAAAAAAATTATAAAATTTTTTTATGTGAACGCATGTACCCTCACTACCCTGTACTATAATACAGCAATTTTTGAGCAACTTGACAATGCACACACAAGAAGCTTGCATGAGCAGTTGAGTACTATGCCAAAATCCTGTGGGAAGCCCGGCAAGAACTGAAGAGATAGAGACGATTGAATCGAGAACATACATTGTGAATGAAATGACAAATCATAACTTCAACAAAATATATTTACTTCCTATGCACAGGGAGGGTTTTATCCAGTGGGGGGGCAGGGGGAAACTTCAACCCCCAAACTCTTAAACTTCCCCCAAAAACTTCAAGCTTCCCCCCCCTGTCAGGGCCCTGTGTACTTCTGTAATTGCATGCATGTACTGTACATGTGTGTGTATATACAAAACCTCCCCCTGGTCAACTGCTCTGGGCTACCCCCCCCCTCAAACAAAAATTCCTAGATAGAACCCTGACAGGAACACAGTTAACTTATGATTATGGTAATGTGGTGCATGTGCTTCATTGAGTTCAATGTGTCTAATCAGTCTATCATGACTGATGACTCTTATGAATATTTTTGAGTTTGCTACAAATTAACTATAATGCATGTAGCATTAGTAGAGATACCGTAAGGCGCCTTTTTTTCGAGGGCTGTAAATTTTGAGAATTTTGCGATTTTCTTTAAAATTCGCGAAAATTACTTCCGCGAAGATCAAACTAATATGGTACAAGATGGCAGACAGCATAATTCACAAAAATTAAATCTATGAAATAAAAATCCATGAAACCTATAGCCCTCAAAAAAAGGCGCCCTACAATACAAATAAATGTGAAATTGTGAATGGGTCATGTAAAATAATAATGGTTGGTTCATGAAAATTAATGATTTTGTGAAAAGTCTGACTATTTGATACTAGATTTAAATCTGTGGCATATTCAGCAGTGGCTGGAATAATAATAATAATAATAATAATAATAATAATAATAATAATAATAATAATAATAATAATAATAATAATTAAAACTGGAAGATAATTATTATTCAACATCGTGTGTGTGTCCATACAATTGAGAATCCATCACTCTCCCTCTCTCTATCTATAGTTTAAGATAATACTCTTGTGGTTTACTGATAGGTATCAGTGCAGTATGGTTAAGTCCATTCTTTAACTGACTGAGTGTATCTCGGTCAAGATTAGCTTGTCCTATCTCTTCTCCTAACTCTATTGCCCTCTCCATTAGTTTATCTCCATCTAATACTTCGTGTATTATGCCAACTGCTTTTCCCTCCTCTCCAGTGTACCTTTTACCAATGAGTATGCAATCAGTGTATGTGCTGGGTGGGAGACGGGCTCTAATTAAAATAAAGAAATAAAATGACAATATGCTATTAAATTTTGTGTATTGTTTGTACATTGTGCCCTTTACTCTTTCCAACTTGTATGTACATGTACATGTAAATCATTATCTGATTATTCTCATACAAATTACATGATTCATGAACATGTGTAAATTTCAAATCCTATCTTAAATTTGGACACAAGCTTCTATTTGAGGACTCTCTTATACTTTATATGCACGTAGGTTTAATTTTATAATTCTAGTTTTGATCGAAATCAGTTAAAATTTTCAACACAGCACCAGGTTTTCCCACAAAGCATGCTAAAAGAGCTAAAATTTATGCTTAATAAGCTAACAAGCATTACATTAATAGAATAAAGCTTTGGAACAACTCAAAAATTCATAAAAAATTCAATTTCAATCGGAATCAGCTTAAAATTTCTATACAACATAAAAGCATGTATAATATGCATCAAAAAATTATAATAATGGAGAATTTTAAAAGTATTTTTTGATAAAATTTGGCCCAAAGACAACGTACATATACATGTCTACAGCAATTTTGAAACAACTTTAAAAATTCATAAAAAATCAAATTATAATTAAAATCAGCTCAAAATTTGTACACAACTTGAGAACATGTACAGTATAGTACAGCACAAAATTTTTGATGGCTGTAAATTTTTATGAATTTGCCTAAAAATCTATTTTGCGGATTTCATTTCTGCAAATTTATGCCATTCGCCATTTGTACTTTAATGATTTGAATTTCACAAAATTAATTTGCAAACCTTCAAAAAAATTGCAAAAATCTACGAAATTTACAGATCTGCACTATACGGTATATGCATTAAAAATTATAAAATTGAAAAATTCTCTCCTAGTAATTTTTGATAAAATACCCTGCTTATTATTATTACTATAGTACAAGATCTTTGATCAGAATTTTTGACAACTTTAAAAATTCACTAATAAAGTTTGAGTTATATGCTAGAATCATGCGAAAAACCCTGCACACAATAAAAACATGTACATGTATATGAATTATCAGAAAAAAAGTTTTTTTGTAACATCTCCCCCTCTCATAGCCATTTCTACGCTGGAACTGTACCAATGAAGACCTTGCATCAATATTGAGAGAGGTAGGTAGGATTCATTATACATTTTGATTGGATAGGATATGTAGTAGTATATGAGGTTGAGGGAGGTCAGGCTTTCACAATGATTGCTTCTTTATATTTTACTCATGACTCTGAGAATCAATGAGTGTTCACATGCAAACATATCCACATTATTAAACATATGCACATTATTATATTGTTACGTCACATTGTAAGTATGCAATGTATGCATGATTCTAAATCAAGCAGCCTGACTTGTCTGTTATGCTTGTAGCATTATTGCAAAGGGACATGTTCATTTTGGGTGTGTCAGGTGAAGTGTCATAGTTTTGGCAACACCTACTTATTTGGATTTCTTCAGTGCTAGAGAGGCATTTTGACTCTCTATGACCTCAATGCTGCTGCTTGAACTTAAAGCCTATAAAATTAATAGTCAGTCAATGGCAGGCATTTGTTTGTTCCTATTAAATTTTGGCAGATTTTCAGTTTCTATATAAATGTACACGTGTCTTTTGTCTGCACTATGCAGGTGTACCTTCTAAAGTGAACATTATGCTTATAACCATTAGAATAATGAGAAGGATGTTAATTGGAAGTATTATTGAATGTTATTTGATCCACATACATACACATTATGCATTCACACACAGTGTTTTTATAATAATTGTTATTTCAGAGGTAGAGAGAAGGAAAAATAGAGGGAAGGAACATGTGAAGAGATGTGAGATGGTTCAGAAATTATATCAAAGACTTGATCCACCACTTTATACACTGGATGTAAGTCTATTAGTTACTATATGTGTAACTATTAATTGTAGTTCATTATTAATAATTATAGTATTGATTTAAAATTCAGTTTTTATTAATTAATCCTCAAAACTTTTGCCAAGCATTTTAAGGGGATATGTTGCCTTGTGCCATTATTGCTAAATGTTACATGAATTGTGCTGTTATACTCAATCTGGGCAATATCGCAAAAACTTATTTATTTTGTTCTTGTTAATTCACAGGAGTCTTACTTTCATTCTGATTTTCTCAGAATTACTAAGTATTGTCGTGACGAGCTGTCTCCTACAATGGAAGGACTCCTTCAAATGATAAGCAAAGAAGAAGGTAAGTACAAATGTAGCAATGATTATTTTTAACGCATTAATTATAAATAATTGAATTTCACATGTTATTAGTAACGCGGTAGCGTTACTAAGTAGGATTCACCCCAAAACAAAATGTCTGCCACGACTTTTGCAGCCTTGCTATACCGGGAAAACGAGCTCCTATGCTTACCAGACTTCTTAGAGGACTTTATCTTGACCAGAGGACTCCATTGGTACTACTAGCGTGGCTCTAAACCTTGTCTAAGAGGAAATTAAAAAATCGGCAAATCGGCCGTTTTGTTCAGTCCACTTTTTTCGTCTTCATCATCTTCTGTCAATCCAGTTAATGGAGGGTATCATGGTCTTTGGTCAATGCTACAAGGCTCATTTTTACACCATTCTACTCCAACTATCCATGCGCAGGTCCACAACTTTTCAAAAAACTCTAACAATAAGATAAAGTTGCCCTCTCTCTATCACCCCAGCCCAGCTCACCTCATTCCGCCATTTTGTTAATTAAAGAAACATGACTTAACATGTGCTCCAAAATATGGGTGTGGTCGCGCATGCTCAGATCTCAGAACTGGGAAAAGGGAGCAATTTTTTTATCTAGCTCTGCTTGGATCAACTGCAATACTTAGTGGCAGTGGCGGTTCTAGGATTGAATTTCTGGGGGGGCCTTAATGATATGGGTGGGATAATTAGTGGGTGCGGTCAACCAGGCTTGCAGGATTTCATTTGGAAAGTCAAAATTTAGAAGATTAGGCCTCTTAAATGAGCTCCTTTGTGGTTTACAGACTGTTTACACAGTCAAGCACTGCAGCTGTTTCACAGTTTACATAGATAAAACTAATTTTATACTTCACCAAAAAAATTTTGGGGGGGCCATGGCCCCCCAGGCCCCCCCTAGACCCGCCACTGCTTAGTGGAGGTTCCAGGCTTCCAGTTTCAGTTAAGAGAAGGTAGTTAGTCTTGGATATTATTGTTTTATTATGTGTGTTCAATAAATTGTATTCAAAAATACAAACAATAATATTAATTCATGTTTTACAATGATCATGCATGAACTTGCAACAGAAACAACAGTCAACAGGACAAGATTGGAGTGAAGAGATGGGTACTGTCACTTCTTCTTAAACAAGGATTTGTGCCAAGATTATTATTAGACCATACTTCATTAAACACTGAAGTATAGAATTCCTTTAGCATAACTATTCGCCTCAATAGCAATCGACACCATGATTTCACCATCTGAAAAAATATTACAAATATTATAAAAAATCAACACAAACAAGAACATAAAAAATTAAAAAAAAACAAGATGAAGTAGGATTCTAGAGCAAATTTGTGAAAAAGTAACAGAAACAAGGACAAGTAGGATTCCGAACGACCAACGAAAATACGAAATGAAAATCCTACTCTCGTGACGCAAATTCTACTCTACATTGCAAGGTGATCTGTAATTTCTTAAATAAAAATATTAAAAGTACAATGTAGTGTAGAATTTGCGTCACGAGAGTAGGATTTTCATTTCGTATTTTCGTTGGTCGTTCGGAATCCTACTTGTCCTTGTTTCTGTTACTTTTTCACAAATTTGCTCTAGAATCCTACTTCATCTTGTTTTTTTTTAATTTTTTAAACACTAGAATTTAAATGATTAACCCCATATACCGTATAGCCGGAAAATTTGGTGGCCTAAAACTTTGGCAGTTTTGCATCAAATTGCCTAAATATAATATTGGCGGTCTCTTAATTTGACATTTTACTATCTTCTTTGTTCTTTACGCACTCTCAGCTCTTCTTGAAGCTTCTCCTTGGCAGTCCTTGCCCACAGTCTTGACTGAAATAGTGAGAAATACTCAGAAATACTGCCATTTTGGCATTTTTTAGTATCATGTGCTCACAATGGGGTCCACCCATCATTGCAATTATTATTGACGGGTTATAATATTGGCAGTTTTGTTTTGAACAGCCAATCTGCCAAATTTAATTCTCCGTTGCTATACGGTGTATTATAATTTAAAGCTCTTTTAATTTTGCATTGATTAGCTTCACAAGTATATTCATTTCCTGTCTTCACTGATGAATTCTGCAGACATTTTCTTGATGAGTTGGATCATTTTGAGAGGTCAGATCTTCCTAAAGGATGTCCTAATACAATGAACAATACTGGGGTGTGTTTATGCATGTACATGTAGGCATTAAATAGCACCTACATGTAGAGATGTCCCGATAATCGGATCGGCATATCGGATATCGGCTTATCGGCCTGTTTTTTATAATATCGGTTATCGGTTTCTTTGCATGCATCTTGCAGATTTAGGAACACATGGCCATATGCATGAGAATAAAGGGTTAATTAATTATTTTTAAGGCATTTATGTGATACAATAAATGTCAAAATGATTCTATAACTGGGATTACTTGAAAATTAGTCAAGATACTAAATTGGAAAGTGTATAAATCACATTTTACATGCATAAATCTGTGCCTAAAAGGTAGGAAGGAAAATATCGGATCGGTATTGGTATCGGCCAGTAATGGCTATGTTAATTTCGGCATATTGGAATATCGGCTAAAACCCATATCGGTACATCTCTACCTACATGTACATGTAAAGTACATGTACATTGTGTAATATAGTATATTTGCACCAAAAGAACTAAAATTTATTATTATAGTTGACCATAAACTCTAAAACTAATAAATTTTATCATATAACTTCTTTACAACGTTGAAATAATGCATAAATTGTCATGATAATGATGATATTCTATCAATTAATAGATACTACTAGCAGAATTGGGATTTGATGATCACTTTATGAACAGATTCAAGGAGCACTACCTTCAACCATTGTCTGCTTTACTGTATCCTGAATGGACTGGCTCCTCTGGACTAGACTCTCACAGATCACATATTGTGACATATGATGCCACTGGTCCTACTGATAGAACTGATGTTGGACTCTCAACTCATTTTGATAATGCTGAAGTAACTCTCAATGTGTCACTGGGTAAAGAGTACAGTGATGGGGAATTATACTTTGGAGAAATGAAAGGAGTAAGTACAAGTACATGCACACACACTCTCAGGGTTTCCCACAAAGCATGCTTCATGAGCTGACAAGCACTACAATACAGTACATGGCATTTGGAGTAACTTTCAAATTCATAAACAACTGATTTGATTGAAATCAGCTCAAACTTTCTACACAACATGAGAACATGTATGTGTATGAGAAAAATTTATAAAAAGTGGAAAATTCTTTCTAGTCATTTTTAATGAAATTAGGCTAATGACCAAAGGCCTTTGGTTGTTGGTCCATATTTTGAGCAACTTTAAAATTTTGTAAAAAAATCTAAATTTGATCAGAATCAGTTTAAACTTTCTACACAACATGAAAACATGTACATGTATCAGAAAAAGTATAAAAGTTTAAAATTTCTCTTTTAGTTATTTTCGACCAACGACCGAAGGCTATAGCCTTCAGTCCTCCAATTTTTGAGCAACTTTTAAAATTCATAAAAAATATGATTTTGATTGAAATTAGCTCAAACTTTCTACACAACATGAAAACATGTATACGTATCTGGATAAATTATAAAAATGGAGAATTCCCTCCAAGTCATGTTTGACAAGATTAGGCCAACGATCGAAGGCTATAGCCTTCGATCGTTGGTCTAATTTTTGAGCACCTTAAAAATTTGTAAAATAAGCTATATTTGATAGGAATCATCTCAAATTTTTTATACAACATAAAAACATTTACACGTATGTGTATTAGAAAAAATTATAAAAATGAAGAATTTTCTATTTTTGATTTTGTCAAAATGCCCTAATTTTCGAGCAACTTGAGAATCCACTGACAAGAAGGTGCTTGAGCACTATTCCAGAATCCTATAGAAAGCCCTGCATACACTTATGTGCATGTATAGTCAGGGATACATTGAAAATTATGTTTCTTTTTGTCTCATAGCTTAAGAATCAATTTTATTTTAGTCTATCATGTGCAAAATACATGTACCTTACATAATTTAAGCAGTAACTTTTCCCTATAATTGTTATTCTAAAGTAACTTACACTGAAATCGGTTTACCATAATAGTGTGGTCTTCACAAATTGGCATGCAACTGTGAAATAAAAGCACAGCAAAATATTAAAAATTTGCAAATTATTTTTTTAAGTCAATTTAGGAAAAAATTTATGAGACTTTTGCTCTGTGAATGCAAAGAAGTATTTTATTATTCTTTTCTTTATTTCCAGGTTGTTGTTTCTAATCCTCGTCTCTATCCTTATTATCACAAGATTGGTAGAGGAGTCATTCACAGAGGACAGCATTTGTTGGGTGCTATGGACATCACTGATGGCACAAGGTACAACATTATTGTTTGGATGAGATCGTCTTCTGTGCGTAACAAACTTTGTCCACGTTGTGATCAGTCACCAACTCTTATACCATTTGAAGGGTATGGTGACGGGTTTACAAAACAATTGATGTAACTATTTT
>NW_003547115.1:12632-17725 GCF_000090795.2 Amphimedon queenslandica | reverse complement strand
CAAGCAAAGTTAGTCAGATGATCACAATGACAAGTAACTGAACTAGTATTGCTGACTATTGTAATGCAACCATCAGTAGACCAATTGCCTCTGCCATCTGCTTATGTAATTATTGTATTACAAATTTCTGGCAAAATTAGTTTTACCTGCAGCTGTAAAGTTCCAATATACGCACTGGTGATTAGTTGCATTCTTATTAATAATCATAAATAATTATCATTAAAATTATTAAGCTGACTTACTGGAGTTCCTTTCAGAGTAAGCCTTATAAATACTGGATCAGATAGTTGTGTACCATCAGCCACTCCACTGATTCTTGCACCAATAACTGGTGACTCCACTACTGTATTTTGAACTGATCCTTGAACAGGAAACAAAATTGATTGATTATATATTGTAAATGCAAAGTTGATGTTGTCATCCTCGTCATTTATAATGTTGAGGATACTTTCTGGCAGTTTAATTGTTGCCAGTTCTCCATCATTTGTAAAACTTGTATTGTTTTCATTATCTACAGTCTCTATTGTGAGTGCATTGCCTGTGGAAACATGATAGTTGCATAGTTATTGAAAAAAAGACAATGCTTCAAAGCAATGTTTGCATTCATAATCTCACTGATAGAAGATGCAGTGAATGTGATCCCATTGTACAGTGATTTCATTACCTGTATAATAATTATGTTTTAAAAGCAGTTTAGGAATACTACTTACTTGTTTTCCACTAAAAGCAATGCTTTGCTCTAGAAGTGTTACATCAGTAACATTACCTTGATTCAATAGAGCATCTGTAATTGTTTCAAATGACTTGACAATGCTATTTATAATACCATTTTATAGCAAAATAATTAATTTAACAATTATAGAACTAGTGAGAAAATCACAATTTATTAATTACTTATTGGATTGTGTTGCTACTACATTCATTGGCCACTCCTGTATATCTTGTAATATTTCTATAGTATTCTCTGCAATCTTTAATGTAGATGATGTAATTAGGTATATATATATGCTTAGTCAAGTTTTGCATTCTTACCGTAGTTACCTCTTGTAATGATAACTTTGTAGTATTTGACAGTATTGTTGCTGTTTGATTGAATATATTGGATATTGCTTCAATGTTTCCATTGTTCTGATCACTAGTGTTAGTTATAGCATTTACAGTAACAGCTATATTGTGCAGTACTGGCATAATATTTGTGTTATTTATAGTAAGACTCTATTGAGATTACCAGTAATAATATGAGTAATGTGTATGGTACAAAATACTTGTATTTTTCCAGTATTTGTGAAACATGATGACAAATCTGGTGACTCCCATATGCTATTTTCTGAGCATTTTCTAGTGGCAATAGCTCCATTAGGACCATTAGGACATGGTAAAGCAACTGTATTGCCAGGTAATGTTGTTGGCCAATGAAATGTACCATAATTAGTGGTTGGAGTATTTGCATTACACACTACAGTAAAGAAAATAAATTTTAATTATAGGATATTAACAGTGATTTTGAGGACTAATGTTGAATTATATGAGGGAGTAAATTGCATACATTTTTCTATCACTTAAACTATTTCTCTGTTAATTTTCTCACCATTGTCAATCTTGTAAACAACAATTGCAAAATGACTGGGAGAGCCATCAGGACAGTCGATATTGACAACATCTCTACTTTTTGACAGTTCATGGTTTTGATAAAAACCATTATTGAAATTGAAACCAACAACTGCCTTATGAAGTGTCCACTTTATGAGATCACACTGGTATATAAAAATAGAGTAGGTTTTACTGCCTTGTACAGCTACAACAAGCTGGAAAGAATTTGACTAAAATACAGTAAATAATACATTTGTTCATTATGGCAATATCTCCACCTTATGTAATGCGCAATCCTTGTTAGGATAGGGGCATACATGACACCAATAAGACCACAGTATCCAATCAGCTGCAAAATTCTTCCCAGTATGCAATGTGAGGAAGTTATTGACCTCAATTGTGATACTAGAAGTTTTACTAAATATTTTAAAACGGAGCTCTCTCTTCTCTGACAATATTATATCATCCCAATATGGAGCCAGAATGGCTATTTTAATGCGTAGAGGGAAAAGTACTGGATAATATGAAGAAAATTCTTTACCAAAACTGACTAGGCCATTGCTGCTAAGCTATTGAAATTAATGTAAAGTTTTATTGAGTTATTTACACTTACAAAGGCCCTGGTAAAGTTGGAGCCACCAAATTGAAGTGGTCCTGGTAGTTCCACCTCAACACAACCATCATCTATATCCTTCAGTATATTGTAATCAGTTGCATTAATAAATGAAAGTTGTGCAGCAGCTAAAGAAAATGTTAATATTAAAATATATAGCCTAGATACATAATTACTTGAAAAAGAAAGAGCTGTTGCCAAACTCAGCAGTTCAAAAAGCAGCGTTGACCTAGCTGTCATGTCTTTGCTCTCGAATGGGGTGTTGTAGAAATTGTCCTAATTAAATCTGTCACACTAGACTAGTTGGCATGGCATGTGTGTACAATGCATGCTTAGCATTGCAGTATTAATTAAAATGAAGTAAGTGGGTGGTTTAATTATGTGAGTAGGTGGTTGTTATTACATTAAAAATGTATTATTGCTATTGCATGCAAGTTAATTTTAATGGAGCTACATGTAGAGGCTTTAGAAACTAGAATGAATCATTGAAATAAAGTTCTTCTAGTATCTACTATGAATTTTCTCTATAAACTCTTGTTTTGCATGTACTACATGTATAGTTATTCTTTTTTATGATAAGCATTGTAAGCTCTTTCTTCTTTTTGGCAGAGCCTCTCTTTCTCGTATTTATTGTCATCATCTTCAGGAAATCATTGATGCAGTGAATTTCTTCTCACTCACAGTAACAGCAACATTGGTGGCAGTAGTACCTGCTTCAGGCTCAACTGTGATCTCAGTCTGTTGCGATAGTAGAACTATGTCTTTTGCAGGACAACAATAATTAACAGTGCACATATGGTCTAAAGACAACTATAATCACTTACTTTGTACAAACAATAATTTTGAATGATAACTTTTTATTAATGCAGCTATTAGAACATCTGGTTATAATGTTTATGTTTCAGCTGTGGTCTGTGTGAGGAGCTAAGCTACTCTAAATAAAAATGCTTTAGTCATCATTGCCATTGAATCTGTTGTTTGTTCCTGCAAAGTAAGATCAAACAACAGATGCAATGGCAATGATGATCAAAAGCATTTTTATTAGAGTAGCTTAGCTTAAATTTTTACAATACTTTTGTTGTATGAAGTTTGAAAAACACATAATTAGCCTTTCTTTAAGGCATGAGGCATTTAAAATACTCTTTGTTAGCCACTAGATTTAAGAAGTTTTTATGTACATACTGTAGGGCGCCTTTTTTTCGAGGGCTATAAATTTCGTGGATTTTTATTTCGCGGATTTAATTTTCGCGAATTTATGCCGTCTGCCATCTTGTACCGTATTAATTTGATTTTCGCGAAAGTAATTTTCGCGAATCTTTTTAAAAATTGCGAAATCCACAAAATTTATAGCCCTCGAAAAAAGGCACCCTACGGTATAGCATTTGTGTATAATTAGACCAAGGCAGTATTATGTGGGTTTACTGAAACATTACAAGTAATAGATTCTTGCAATAGATGTGCAACAGATGTACATAATGATACACATATACATGTATTAAGAAAATCAAGAAAATCATAAATCTAGAAGCATTATTAGCACAAAAATTTAATAATACATGTGAGCCCAAAGATACATGAGATTAGGCAAAAATAATGATAATAAAATTTGCCTTTTCTTACACCTCAAGGTGTGAACAACAAATTTATGCAGATCAAATAACTGGTGTTGTGAAAATTTTAAAAAGTAATATTTTAGGTGCATTGGTAAGATAGATATGATGCTAAATGAAATGAATATTAACTCATTATTAAGGTATATTTGGTCGAATGTTCATAAGGTTATTAATATGTCATAAAAATAAACAAATTTATATATTCATCAATTTAGATTAGATTTATAACCAGATTTACTTATATTAAGATATATATGAGGGCTTTGTGTTGATTGATTCATATAGAATTATGATGCTAATAAAACACTAAAGACCAATACAGCATTTTGGTAAATCTAATGGGATTTAACCTTTTGTATACAGCAAAGATACTTAATGTAAAGAAGAAATGTAGAGTTTTATGAAACTACAATTAATCATTGACATACTAAAAATAAAGTTCTCTAATATCTACTATGAAGTTTCTTTAATCTACAAATTCTTGTTTGCATGTACTACATGTTTAGTTATTCTTTTTTATGATAAGCATTGTAAGCTCTTTCTTCTTCTTGGCGGAGCCTCTCTTTCTCATATTTATCATCATCATCTTCAGGAAATGAAGCAGTGAATTTCTTCTCACTCACAGTAACAGCAACATTGATGGCAGCAGTACCTGCTTCAGGCTCAACTGTATTATCTTCATTTTCCTGCTGTATGACTTTCTGTTCATCTTTTAAACATAGCTCAGTAGCTTCAGGAGCTTCTGTTTTATTGTCGTCAGGTTTAGTGAATGTTGTTTCGCTCACAACAGGATCAGCTTCAGTAGCCTCAGGGTCAGTGTTACTGACAGTCACTTCCACTTTAACTGTAATAGTAGTATCATCTTCATGAGCCATGTCTTCCTTTTTATTTTCTTCAATTACATTGCTTTCATGAGTTTCATCCTCTTCTTTTATAAGATCACCCTTTTGTATGTCGTCCTCGTTTTTAAATGTTTTCGCATCATATTCTTTAATGCTAATGCTGCCCTTTTTCTCTGATATTGGTGCTGAGTAACTACTGCTGTAATTACTGTTAGATATCTTTCTGGCACGAGACTCAATGACACGTTTCAGTTTGCGCTTAGTTCCACGACTGAAAGTAGATGTAGTCAAATCACTAAGTTCTCTTCCAGTCACTCCAACAAACCATTTCTTCCATACATGTTGAGCATCCTTTGAACGTAAGCAATGCATCAGGAATATAAATAGGCCATGAAATGCTGTTGCCACCACAAAAAGAGAAGCAAAAACATCTCG
>NW_003547115.1:11016-12250 GCF_000090795.2 Amphimedon queenslandica | reverse complement strand
TAGGAAAAAGTATTGTAGAACAGTTGCAAAGAAGAGACAGAATGATTCAGCATGTCTACTGTGCAATGCAGCAATAAATGATATATATAGGCCCATTAATGCAAAACATAAGTTAAGGAGAAGTTGACCATGATCTGATGTGCGTAGTTTCCTATGACAGAAGATAATGAATAAATAGTCATTTTTACTATTGTTGTCCACTTGTTTTAGCCACTAACTTGCTTGATAGGTATGTTGTTACAGTGATAGTGAGACAAACGAGAGATATTACAATTCCAATGTATGTGATAGAGTCTAAGAACAATGTCAACCCTGTTCTCTCTGTTGGCTCAATAATTGGAGATGCATCCTAATATGATTATAAGTGATGTTGTGATAAATTATTAATAATATACTCACCAGTAGTATAGGTCTAGTCCATTAGAATAGAACTTGCCATCACCAGTTGTGATCAATGCTTTTATATCTTTATTACTAGAGAGAAATAGAGACAGATAATTGGTAGTACATGTAGATATATTTTGCGCTAATACATTACATACAGTATAAGCAGGGTTTCCCACAGGACTTTAGCATAGTGCTCATGCAACTTATTGTCAGTGAATTGTCAGGTTGCTCAAAAATTGGGCTAAAGACCCTGTACAAGAAAAATCCCAAGGAGGGAATTCTAATTTTTCTGATACATATACATGTCCTCCTTACACTGTGGACCAAATTTGAGCTAATTCTGATCAAATTTAATTTTTAATGAATTTTTGAAGTTGCTCAAAAATTGGGTCAATAACCAAAGGCTGTAGCCTTGGGTCAGTGGCCAAATTATGTTGAAAATGGCTATGAGAGAATTCTCTATTTTTATAATTTTTTCTGATACAAATACATGTTCTTATATGCTGTGTATCAACTTTGCACTGATTCCAATCAAATTTGAATTTTTTATGAATTTTTAAAGTTGCTCCAAATGCCATGTAATGTCATGAAGCATGCTGTTTAGCTCACTTAGCATGCTTTGTGGGAAACCCTGAGTATTAAGAACTATAAGGAAGGATTAAAATTAATTCTAATGGATACTCATCACTGATGTCAACACTCTCACATTTCATCATTAATAAGTGCCGCATACCGTATAGTGGGAAAATTTGAAGGGGATATAATTTGGCGAACTTGGCATTTTGATAGCCATTCGCCAAAATAAAAATCCCCCATTTCGAGCCATTATACGCATGCTTAATGGCAC
>NW_003547115.1:5717-10996 GCF_000090795.2 Amphimedon queenslandica | reverse complement strand
GAGAAGTAGCAGCTTGTGAATATCATTAATTTTGCAATGAATATCATTATATCTCAGTTATGGTATACGCCCACATACAATAATTGGCCGCCATGTTTTACGTCAAGCAGCAAGTGCTTTCTGTGTCCTGGAGATCTTGGTCACTACATTTTGAAGCTAAAAACTATTCTAGAGTCAAGAATAATGTCAAGAGAGCCAACCTAGGAAGTATAGTGCAATACTCTTGTTGTATGAGCCTGCTTTCCTCTTTGGGCTGTGACAGAGAGTCTAGAACTGATCGTTCTGGCTCTCCCAGACTTCTTAAGTCTTCAAAATATCTTGCTATAGTAAAGAACAGTTGATATGAAGCTTCTCATAGTCCTGAGTTCAGCACAACAAAAGTTTTATTGGCAAAACAGCTCTACTTTGCACATCAGCCATTGGAACTCTGCATAACTTTGACGTAAAACATGGCGGACAAAAATCCGTTCAATATTATTTCTTTGTATATACGGTATCACAAACTAATTCTCGCCTAAAGGGGTCTATAGCACTTCATTTTGGCAATTTTGCTAGAAATTGTAATTAGCAATTCTTAATTAGGCAAACTTTGTGTACACGTACATTACTGAACATTAATGATTGGCAGTTTTAATCCCAGAGAATTCACTGGCAAATTGCCAAATCCCAAAATAAAATCCACCAAATTAAAGTACTATACAGCATAGTAGCATACTATAATGTACGTGTACCTATACCATAAACTACACCATACGTTGCGGTACATGCATTTCCCCATACCTCTCTATGTCGTCCAATGCTTTGAAATATTCTTTGAAGAAGGCTGGAGTGAACCTGTTCTCTCCTTTACACATTTCAATGATGGCCACTGATCCCTTGCACTCTAATGTAACTGAACTAGCAGCAGTAGACGAGTGTCTCAATATACTGCTACTCGCAGACATCTTAAAGAATGAACTGATCACTGATTTAGAAGCAGTACTAGGAATGTAGGAAAACACGAGCAGCCATTTAGAAATTCAGATTTCAGAATTGGGTGTGATCCAGGGCGGAGTTTCACAAAAAAATGGCTGCAAGAGTGAACTACATCTGTTCTTGTTTCTTTCACAGAAATATTTATTTACAAAAGTACAAGTATCATGTTCATTATTATGATGATCAAAAGTTCATTGAGGACTACTCTGAGGTAAACTTAGATTGTCTTTGGCAATATCTCCCCCTCTCATAGACATTTCTACACTGGACTGTAGGCTGATGAAGACCTTGCATCAATATTGAGAGAGGTAGGTAGGATTCATTATACATAATGATTGGATAGGATAAGTAGTGTCATATGAGGTTGAGGAATGTCAGGCTTTCACAATGATTGCTTTTTTTATATTTTACTTGTAACTCTAATCAATGAGCATCCACATGCAAACATATCCACATTATTATATAGACCACCCTAGGCTTACCTGTTTCCTATGAGCTCAGCGATACTGCTTGATCCTAAAGCCTATAAAATTAATAGTCAGTCAATGGCAGGCATTTGTTTGTTCCTATTAAATTTTGGCAGATTTTTAGTTTGTATATAAATGTACACATGCATCTTTTGTCTGCACTATGCAGGTGTGCCTTCTAAAGTGAACAGTATGCTTATAGTTATTAGAATAATGAGAAGGATGTTAATTGGAAGTATTATTGAATGTTATTTGATCCACGTACATAGTACATACACATTATGCATTCACACACAGTGTTTGTATGGTAATTATTGTTTCAATAGGTTAAGTCAGAGGTAGAAAGAAGGAAAAATAGAGGGAAGGAACATGTGAAGAGATGTGAGATGGTTCAGAAATTATATCAAAGACTTGATCCACCACTTTATACACTGGATGTAAGTCTATTAGTTACTATACTTCTAACTATTAATTGTAGTTCATTAGTAATAGTTATTATTGCTTTAAAATTCAGTTTCTATTAATCAATCCTCAAAAAATTTTGCCGAACATTTTAAAGGGATATGTTGCCTGGTGCCATTGTTGCTAAATGTTGCATCAAATGTGCTGTTATACTCAATCTGGGCAATATCGAAAAACTTATCTATAACCTGTTCTTGTTAATTCACAGGAGTCTTACTTTCATTCTGATTTTCTCAGAATTACTAAGTATTGTCGTGACGAGCTGTCTCCTACAATGGAAGGACTCCTTCAAATTATAAGCAAAGAAGAAGGTAAGTACAAGTGTAGCAATGATTATTTTAATGCATTAATTATAACTGAATGTTATAAACACTAGAATTTAAATGATTAACCTCATATATATTATAAAGCTCTTTTAATTTTTTACATTGATTAGCTTCACGAGTATATTCATTTCCTGTCTTCACTGATGAATTCTGTAGACGTTTTCTTGATGAGTTGGATCATTTTGAGAGGTTGGATCTTCCTAAAGGACGTCCTAATACAATGAACAACACTGGGGTGTGTTGATACATGTAGCCATTAAATAGTACCTAAAGTACCTACAAGATGATTTATTGGCGAGGAATTAATATTAGTGATTGGTGGTTTTATGAAGAAATCACCAATATAAATCTGCCATTTTGTTTCAATCCAAGCATGCTCAATGGCACATGGCACAAAATTGCCAATATGAAATTTGCCAATTTCTTTCCGCAGGTAAATTTGCCAAATATTACTTCCACCAATAAATCATCTTGTACAGTATATGGTACATGTACGTGTACATGTACATGCATGTGTATACCAAAAGAACTAATGCTTATAATTGCAGTTGAGCCTAAACTCTAAAATTAATAATTTTTTTTATTTTCTAATTTTTACAACATTGAAATAATGCATGAAGTATAATATTCTGTCAATTAATAGATATTACTGGCAGAATTGGGATTTGATGATCACTTCATGAACAGATTCAGGGAGCACTACCTTCAACCATTGTCTGCTCTATTGTATCCTGAATGGACTGGCTCTTCTGGACTAGACTCTCACAGATCACATATTGTAACATATGATGCCACTGGTCCTACTGATAGAACTGATGTTGGACTCTCAACTCATTTTGATAATGCTGAAGTAACTCTCAATGTATCACTGGGTAAAGAGTACAGTGATGGGGAATTATACTTTGGAGAAATGAAAGGAGTAAGTACAAGTACACACACAGTCACACACTCAGAGTTTCCCACAAAGCATGTTTCATAAGCTACAATACAGTACATGGCATTTGGAAAAAAATCTGATTTTGATTGGAATCAGCTTTAACTTATTACACATACTGTACATGAGAACATGTATGTGTGTGAGAAAAATATAAAAATGGGAAATTTTTCCCAGTCATTTGTGATGAAATTAGGTCCAATTTTGAGCAACTTTAAATTTTTGTAAAAAAATCCAAATTTGATCAGAATCAGTTCATATTTTCTACACAACATGAAAACATGTACTGTACATGAATCAGAAAAAATATAAAAATGAAAATTTCTCTCAGCCATTTTTTAAAAAATTGGGCCAACAACAAAAGGCTATTGTCCTGGCCCAATTTTTTCAAAAATGGCCTTTTGCCTTTGCTTGTTGGTCTAACTTTTTGAGCAACTTTATAATTCATTAAAAAATTCAATTTGATTGAAATTAGCTTAAACTTTCTACACAACATGAGAACATGTACAATGTATATGTACATGTACAGTATCTGGATAAATTATAAAAATGGAGAATTCTCTCCTAGTCATTTAGGCCAATGATGGTCCAATTTTTAAGCACCTTGAAAAAATTGTAAAATAATCTACATGTATATTTGATAGGAATTATTTATACAACATAAAAACACATACACGTATGTGTATCAGAAAAAAATTATAAGAATAAAGAATTCTCGCCTTGTGATTTTTGTCAAAATGCCCTTTGGCCCAATTTTTGAGCAACTTGAAAATCTACTGACAAGAAGTTGCATCAGCACTATTCCAAAATCCTATGGGAAACTCTGCATACACTCATGTACAGTCAGGGGTACATTGAAAGTTATAATGTTTCTTTTGTCTCATGCATGTAACTTAAGAGTCAGTTTCATTTTGTGCCAATGTAGTTTATCATGTGTAAGATACATGTACCTTACATAATTTAAGCAGTAACTTTTCCTTATAATTGTTATTCTAAAGTAACTTACACTGAAATTGGTTTACCATAACAGTGTGGTCTTCACAAATTGGCATGCAACTGTGAAATAAAAGCACAGCAAAATATTTTTAAAAATTGCAAATTAATTTTTTAAAGTCAATTTAGCAAAAAATTTGAGACTTTTGCTTTGTGAATGCAAAGAAGTATTTTATTATTCTTTTCATTATTTCCAGGTTGTTGTTTCTAATCCTCGTCTCTATCCTTATTATCACAAGATTGGTAGAGGAGTCATTCACAGAGGACAGCATATGCATGGTGCTATGGACATCACTGATGGTACAAGGTACAACATTATTGTTTGGATGAGATCGTCTTCTGTGCGTAACAAACTTTGTCCACGTTGTGATCAGTCACCAACTCTTATACCATTTGAAGGGTATGGTGACGGGTTTACAAAACAATAATGATGTAGCTATTTGAAATAATTATTGTTATTATATTTATTTTATTTTATTTTATTCATCATGTGTCAAGCATTTTATTCATTATTACTATGGTTTTGTGCCTTAGTTAAAACTGTAATTGAAAGTTTAAAAAATTGTACCACGTAGCCTGAAACTTTAAAGCAACTGAACCTTCACAAATTGGCCAAAATACAGTTACATACAATAGGGCACCTTTTTCAGTGTTGTAAATTTTGAGAATTTGCCTAAAAATCTATTTTGCAGATTTAATTTTTGTAAATTTATGCCGTCTGCCATCTTTTACCATAATAATTTGATTTTCCCGAAAATGATTTTTGCGAATCTTTAAGAAATTGCAAAATCCACAAAAATTTATAGCCCTCGAAAAAAGGCACCCTACTATACCGTATAGCAGGTAATTTTGGAGAGGATAATTTTTGGCAAATTTGGTGTTTTGATGGTCATTTGCCAAATTAAAACTTGCCATTTTGTACCATTATGCGCATGCTCAATGGCATATGGCCACAAATTTTCCAAATTAAAACCCACCTGTATGTTGTATCACCAAAATTTTAACAAATTTCTTCTCTCCAAAATTACCTGCTATATGGTATATTTTATGGACTTAAGTGTTGCTATTTCACTATTAGTCTGTTACTAGTGAAAATTGAAGAAAGTTTAGTTCCTCATAAGT
>NW_003547115.1:0-2412 GCF_000090795.2 Amphimedon queenslandica | reverse complement strand
ATCAGGACAGTCAATATTGACAACATCCCAACTTTTTGACAGTTCATGGTTTTGATAAAAACATTTATTCATATTGTAACCAACAACTGCCTTATGAAGTGTCCACTTTATGAGATCACACTGGTATATAAAAATAGAGTAGGTTTTACTGCCTTGTACAGCTACAACAAGCTGGAAAGAATTTGACTAAAATACAGTAAATAATACATTTGTTCATTATGGCAATATCTACACCTTATGTAATGCACAATCTTTGTTAGGGTAGGGGCATACATGACACCAATAAGCCCACAGTATCCAATCAGCTGCAAAATTCTTCCCAGTATGCAATGTGAGGAAGTTATTGACCTTAAATGTGTGATAAGAATTGCTATTAAATATTTGATAACGGAGCTCTCTCTTTTCTGACAATATTATATCATCCCAATATGGAGCCAGAATGGCTTTATTAGTACGGAGAGGGAAAGGTACTGGATAATAAGAGGAAAATTCTCTACCAAAGCTGACTAGGCCATTGCTGCTAAGCTATTGAAATCAATGTAAAGTTATATTGAGTTGTTTACACTTACAAAGGCCCTGTTAAAGGTTGAGCAACCGAAGTGAAGTGGTCCTGGTAGTTCCACTTCAACACAACCATCATCTATATCCTTCAGTATATTGTAATCAGGCTCATTAATAAATGAAAGTTGTGCAGCAGCTAAGAAACAAAATGGTAATATTGAAATAATAGTCTAGATACACAATTACTTGAAAAAGAAAGAGCTGTTACCAAACTCAGCAGTTCAAAAAGCAGTGCTGACCTAGCTGTCATGTCTTTACTCTCAAATTTGTCTTATAGTGGGAGTTGTAGAATTTGTCCTAATTAAATATAGTCCTGTTGTCACGCATAGTTGGCATGGCATTTGTGTAATTGTGTAAACTTCTTACACTCCCTTGCAGTATTAATTTAATTAAGTAAGTGGATGGTTTAACTATGTAAGTACCGTATTTGCTCGAATAAACGCCCTGCTCAAATAAACGCCCATGCTAAATATTTTCTAACTATAGATACGGATATTTTAACCAGTATAAGTGCCATAGGATTTAGATTGTGCCAGATAGCCTAACTGTTGGAGTACAGTTTGGAATGTTTGAAGGTGTCGGGTTCGAACCTCTAGAGGCCTTTTTAACGACCTGGGGGCGAAGCCCCAGGTCGTTCCTATAATTGAATTTAGAATTCACCGTCGCGCTATGTCCACAGTTACATTTCTTCTATACATATTGTATTGGAGGAATAACAAGCCTTAGCAACCACCCGCCCACGCTTCTTTACGTGAGTGGGTGTGGTCACGACAAACAAAATGGCGGCTTACACATGGGACAAAGTTAAGAGCTTTCTAACAGCAAGAGAGCATAGAGATACTGTCTAAAAACTTTTCTAGAAGCATTATAAGGTAGAGAGAACCTCTATAAGTCTTAATAATGACCAAGTTGTACTTGCAAGGTGGTGAAATCAATTATAGGAATACTTTTTACCCTGTTACGCTTGTTGTTTTTTCCTGTTAAGAAATAAACGCCAG
This sequence comes from Amphimedon queenslandica, assembly GCF_000090795.2. NCBI lineage: Eukaryota > Metazoa > Porifera > Demospongiae > Haplosclerida > Niphatidae > Amphimedon > Amphimedon queenslandica. Next base: position 853 of record NW_003547115.1, on the reverse strand, counting down.
GGCGTTTAATCAAGCAGATACGGTAAGTGGTTGTCCCAACATCTCTTAAGCTCAATTACATTAAAAATGTATTATTGCTATTGCATGTAAGTTAATCTTAATAGAACTACATGTAGAGGTTTTAGAAACTAGAATTAATCATTGATATACTAAAAATAAAGTTCTCTAATATCTGCTATGAAGTTTTTCTAATCTAAAAACTCTTGTTTGCATGTACTACATGTTTAGTTATTCTTTTTTATGATAAGCATTGTAAGCCCTTTCTTCTTCCTGGCGGAGCCTCTCTTTCTCATATTTATCATCATCATCTTCAGGAAATGAAGCAGTAAATTTCTTCTCACTCACAGTAACAGCAACATTGGTGGCACCAGTGCTGGGGCTCCTATTTGCTTCAGGCTCAACTGTGATCTCTGTTGTAATAGTATTATCTTCATTTTCCTGCTGTATGACTTTCTGTTCATCTTTTACGTATAGCTCAGGAGCTTCAGGACCTTCCGTTTTATTGTCGTCAGGTTTAGTGAATGTTGTCTCACTCACAACAGGATCACTTTTAGTAGCCTCAGGGTCAGTGTTACTGACTGTCATCTCCACTGCAACTGTAATGGTAGTATCATCTTGATGGGCCATGTCTTCTTTTGTATTTTCTTCAGGGATATTGCTTTCATCCTCTTCTTTTATAAGATCACCCTTTTGTATGTCGTCCTCATTTTTAAATGTTTTCAGATCATATTCTTTAATGCTAATGCTGCCCTTTTTCTCTGATATTGGTGCCGAGTAACTACTGCTGTAATTACTGTTAGATATCTTTCTGGCACGAGACTCAATGACACGTTTGCGCTTAGTTCCACGACTG
>NW_003547114.1:27998-29660 GCF_000090795.2 Amphimedon queenslandica | reverse complement strand
ATCTACTCCACAGTCTATGTGCAGGTCCATGTCCCATCACGTCATTCTTTAAGTAAAAAAAAGTGAGTCTGTGACTGCTGGATAGAGGCATATTAGCTGCATGCCGCTATTATGTTAATTAAAGAAGCATGTGCAGCAAAGTTTGGGTGTTGTTGTGCAATGTCAGATCTGCAGCTCTGGAAGAAGAATTAATTTTTTACCAAGCTATGCTTGGTATCAACTGCTGCTATACTTTAGTGGAGGTTTCCAGCTAAAAGAAGGTACATGTTACCGTTATACCAAGTGTGTGATTTTATTTCATTAAAAAAACAAACAATTAATGTTATGATATGCAATGATAATATAAATGGCAACAGCCTGGAAGAACAGGAATAGCTGCAACATTGCAGGGAAGATGGACACTCAGCTCACAGCTTTTTGAACAAGGACTTTGTGAAGACTAGTAATAATTTCACTTTTCATGAGGATAGTTGATATTCTTTCAGCATGTCTATTTCTCATAAATGATGTAAAGTCATAACAATGATAATAATAATAATAAAGAAAATTATTGTTTGTGTAAAATCAACAAGCATTACAATGGCAAATAAAGAAATATAACAAATAAACACAAACAAGAACATAAAAAATTAAAAAAAAGGTTAAGTAGGATTCTGAACAATCAACGACAATACGAAACGAAAATCCTACTTGTGACGCAAATTCTACTCTACATTGCAAGGTAATTCATAATTCTTACATAATAACATTAAAAGTACAGTGTAGAGTGGAATTTGCGTCACGAGTAGGATATTCAATTTGTATTTTTGATAGTTGTTCAGAATCCTACTTAACCTTGTTTCTTAAAATTTTTTCTATATGATGTAACTTTTCCACAATTATCCATTTATTCTTAAGAAATGACTATCATCTTGCACTGTAGCATCAATGAAGTTGATTTTTTTGCCTGAACTGAAGAAAGATTGAAGGTGACCAGAGAAAGAAGAGTTAGATGTGCCTGACGAGGTAATTACCACAAATGTAGATCCACATTTTGTCTGATCACTGTGACGCTATAGATACACAATAGATCTAGTGTTTTTAAGGAAGATTGTGGATGTGCTGCCAAGGGAATGTAACTGGAACACAGTGATTCATATCTCAGTTCCAGCTGCATTCCCTTAGCAATCTATCTGCATTCTTCCTTAGCAACACCTGTAGCAACCACGGCCAAAAAACATTAAAATCCCCAATTAAGTTGTAGCTCCCTTTCCTTCTCTTACACTTACTCTAAGCTACCTCTCTCTCTCTCATGCAGCCATCAGAGTCAATACCAATCTACATTTGCAACTACGGTGATTTTCAGAGTTTAGAAACAAGTCATCTTTAAGGCTAATAAGACTATGCCATAAAACTACAATCCTTTCGACATAGTGTACTGTCAGTTCTGGACATTCTTTCATAAAGTGGGACAGCCTATGAAAGCGCAATCGAACACTTCATACAGAGAATACAGTCACTGGTATGTGCTACATGCTATAAAAATAATATTGAAGTAATGAAATATACAGAGTACACTTTAAATGATAATGACAATCATTTCACTCACTTGAATGATGATAATGTGAGTACGGATGGTTGTAAATCATTCTTGTCATTCCTCACAATTTTATGTTTCTACTT
>NW_003547114.1:25347-26619 GCF_000090795.2 Amphimedon queenslandica | reverse complement strand
AATTCTACTCTACATTGTACTTTTAATGTTATTATGTCAAAATTATGGATCACCTTGCAATGTAGAGTAGAATTTGCGTCACGAGAGTAGGATTTTCATTTCGTAATTTTGTTGGTCGCTCGGAATCCTACTCAATTTTGTTCTTTTTAATTTTTTATGTTCTTGTTTGTGTTTATTTTTTTTTAATATTTATAACATGTTTTTAGTTGCAATTGTGATACTTGTTGATTTTACACAAACAATAATTTTCTTTAGTATTATTATCACTGTTACGACTTTACAGCATTTATGAAAGACAGCAGTCACAGAGATATGCTGAAGGAATATCTACTATACTGATGACAAGTGAAATTAATACTATAGTCTTGACTTGAATCCTTGTTCAAGAAGCTCCATCTTCCCTCTATTCCTGCAACATGTTCTTCCTGATGTCAAATCATTGCATTATTATGACATTAATTGTTTTTTAAAATAAAATAATTCATTACACATTTGATAACAGAATAATATGTAAGATTAATACCTTCTTTTAGCTGGAAACCTCCATTAAGTAATGCAATTGATTCCAAGCTAGCTAGGTTACAAAAACTGATTGCTTTTCCCAGTTCTGAGATCTAATCTGCATCTGAGCATGAGCAACCATGCCCAAATTTTGGAGCACATGGCTATAATTAACAAAATGGCGACAGGAGGTAAGCTAGCCTGATACAGCAGTTATAACGTCACTTATTCTTATCTTGGAGAATGATTTTAGGGGACATGGATCTGCGCATAGACTGTTGGAGTAGAATGGTGTAAGAATTAGCCTTCTAGCACCAGGCAAGATTGAGATACACCTGGCCAACTGAATTGACAGGACTTGATGAAGATGAAAATGAAAAAAGGTGGCTGAACAAAACGGCCGGTTCGCCAATCTTTGAATTTCCTCTTAGACAAGATCTAAAGCCATGCTTGTGGTACCATTGGAGTCCTCTAGTCAAGATGAGGTCCTCTAAGAAGTCTGGTAAGCATAGGAGCTCGTTTTCTCGGTGTAGCAAGGCTGCAAAAGTCGTAGTAGCCATTTTGTTTGGGGGCGAATCCTACTTAGTAACGCTACCGCGTTACTAATACATTGATTTCTCTCACTTCCTGCATGAAGTTAGATCAAATTCATACTGAGAAATACTGGGTGGATACGCCAATGGTTTTCACACACACATTACATGCATTAAAATACAAAGTCACATTTAACAACCAATGTTTTTACGATGATGGACCTCCCATTCACCATAC
>NW_003547114.1:22410-24293 GCF_000090795.2 Amphimedon queenslandica | reverse complement strand
TTAGTAATAGCATAAGAAAGTATAAAAGGAAACTGTTTTCTATGTATAAAAAAATTCTAAGATAGCATAAATCTAGATGTAACCCTTTCTAGGTCACAATGTACATCAATATGATCAAAGTTGATTAATATACGAGTAGCATAAATACCCATGACTGTACCAATGGCCCCATTAACTAATCCTACAGTCACATCAATATTACATCTTAGCATTACTCTACAGGCTACTGCTAAAGACAATACAGTTTCTAAACCAGCTGTTTTGCTTGGTTGATCTTTTAGTTTCTTTAATTTTTTCTTTTTTTTGTCAAATTTGGCTATGCTGCCACTTTTATCAACAACATCAACACATGCAAATTGTATTTTCTGTTTCTAGACTTTCTAACATTAATTCATTGATTTTTTGGCAGGCATCTACCTTAGAAAATAGGCAAATTGGAGGATTTGTTCCTTCACTTTCCAATTCCTTATATTTTTCTGGTATCGAAACCTTAAATGCGCGACTCTTAAGCGTATCAAAAGTTTTATCAGTCAGACAGCCATGCCTATCAGAATCAAGCATCTTAAAGAAAGTTTCGTCTCCTTTTTGTTGCAGATTAATTTTTAGTTCATCTTATTCTGTTTCTTTTTATATGTCAACTGCATTTGCTTCTCAAGTCTAGTTTTTACCAGTTTGTTGCTAATTTTTTTAAACACTGACCTAACATTAACTGGTGGCAATTGTAAAAGGTCACCTACCAATAAAATATTTTTGGATCCAAACCATTTATCAGTTCCAAATATATCTTCTAAGCGCATGTGTAAGTATGCTAGATTTAGATTGGATACCATATATACATAGGCGTAGGCAGGGTGAGGCATGGAGGGGCAATGCCTCACCTGACTCTGTGAGCTCAAATGTTACTTACCAATCAAGCCTCATGCAAGTTGAGGCAGTCAGAGGCACTCCTTTGATTCTTTTTTCTACAGCAGTATAGGCAGAGGAAGTCAACCAGCTTGAAATGATGTCATTGATTGTTGTTATTATGATCTCATAATGATAGTGTTAATTAGTTTTTATAGTCACTAATCAGTTAACCACGTTGAGGCACGTTAAGATGGCAAGCAAAAGACAAGCTTCAGTGCTTTCATTTTTCTCCTCAAACCCAAAACGGCCTACTATGGCAACTGAACCAGGATCATTATCTGAATCTAATAATACTCAAAGAGGTATGGAGATTGTCGATTAATCATGTAAGATATATTTAACACATCACGGATGTCCATTCACCACTGAGCTGGTGGCACATGGCCTTAAATAAACAAAATAATGAATTAATTAACTGATTTCTTATGCATGGTTTTTATAGGTACTGGTGATTATTGCGACAGTTCCACTACTTCTATTTCTTCTCTAAACCTTTCTTCTGCTAACACTGTCTCCCTTTCTCAAGGTTCTGTTGCTTCATTGTCATCATCCACTAGTACTGTATTGCCATGCGATATTGCATAATGTAAGACTGATAAATCAGTTCGTCCTATATTATCGTCCTATCCTTCTCGTATGTTTGGCTCTTCTAAACGGTCTTTTCCTCCCAGCTGGTACAATCATTTTGCATGGTTGGAGTATTCTGTAGAGAAGGATCGTGTATACTGCTTTCCATGTCGCTTTTTTGGAGTAAGCTGTGATCCCTGTTTAACTGTGACAGGATTTTGTAATTGGAAGAGCGGGAAAGGAGAGAAACGTGGCACATTGGATCACCATTCTCATTCGACTACTCACATAAACGCCACACTTTCATGGAATACATTTAAGGCAATACATGACAATGACACTTCTATTGTTAATCAGTTAGAAACAGGAAGAGTCACCATCATGAAAGAAAATCTTCAGTATGTAGCTCA
>NW_003547114.1:15846-21136 GCF_000090795.2 Amphimedon queenslandica | reverse complement strand
CTGCATAACTTTCTTTACTTTATGAACTTACTTTTTGCAATTACTAAGCAAATTTATTTCCCTTTTTTCATTGTAGATTCAGTTGCAGTTCAAGCTGATATTCTCATTTGCCTTGTGTACAGTGGCATTTATCGGACATGGATTTTAACATATAAACAACTAGCAATTTATCATTTTATTGATTGCATGTCATAACACTACTTTTTTCTATTACCTGATGGAGTTTTGTTATCATTAATAATTCTGTTCATTTTGTAGTGATTTTTAAAGTACCATTTCAAGAAAGTCAAAGCATTAATGTTTAGCAATGAATATTGTTATTGCACTAATGAATATACTTACATTAACCATGAATATCATTAATCGTTTTATGAATATAGTTTAATCTGACGTCATCCTACATGCTAATGCGGAAGTCACATGACTTCTGTGAGTATATTCATGGCTTTTGGCAGTAAAAGGGGTGGGTATGCCATGTCACTGAAATAAAGATGGCCGTCTGTCCTGTTTGATTCTCTGTAAGCTCCTCCTCCTTCAGCTGTACGCGCATAAGGGAAAGCCTCTATCTCGGCATAGATCTCGGCCCCTGGTTCTCTAAAGTACAAGCTAAAGCCACAAGTTGAGCAACAATGCTTTATACTGACATGGTAGCTATCTTATTGACTTTGATTGTAGATCTAAATGCAAAAGCAGCAGAGAATACTTTTTCCTCAGCAAAGAAGTTTCCAGAACCATAAGTTTTGTGATCAAATGCACACTTTATTCCTTTTTAGAAAGGAATACACCTGTGAGTTAAGCAACAAACCTTTGATATAAGGGACAAAGTCATTGTGGAGAGGTCTGACTTTTGAAGACGGTGGTGATTCACTATTTTACTATTCTGACTTGCAACAATATCTTGTTTCAATTAAATCTTTACTATCACTAGTTTTGCCAGATTAATCATTAAAATTATAACATTAATACTGTTTTATCTGTATAATCATATTACTTTTAAAAATGAGAATCATAAAAAATTGATCATTAAAAGAAACAACATAAAACAATCAGTAAATAAAAACAAAAAAATGTAGAGCTGTTAACTTTGTACTAGTATTAGTACTCTCAGCCGAGTTTTTACAGACCTATTAAGGTACACATACATAACTTCAAGTTTAATAAACATTAATCTACATATAGACACTCTAAAAAAGGTAATGTGATGCTTTTAAGGCAAATATGCTCACAAGGCAAAACTCAACATTTGCAATGGTGCATGCCACATTTTGTTAATAAATAAGCATCCATAAAGTACAAAATGCACTGTTTTATACAAATAATACCAACTGCACTACAAAAAAATGATTACAAAATATCATAATATAGAATTAAAATCTCATAGAATAATGTTCTTAAAAAGCAGTTTTGACACATGGAATATACTGCATTTAAATTTTGTGCAAAATTTTCATAAATATATATTACAATAATTAAATACCTCAGCCTACTTTAGAATTATTACTACTGTACTTGTCATGAATTTACTACAAATTGAGAGAAAAAGAAGGCTCATTTAATGTAGTACATGGTTTAATGTAGTACATGGTTTAATGTAGTACATGGTAACATGCAAGTACAAAAATAAATGAACAAGGAGTGTAGATATGACAACTAAAAACTTATCAATGCAGCAAAGAATTATATAGAATTAGGACTTGCAACTAATGAAATTGATTTTTTATAATTGCCATTGCTATGAAACAATCGCCATGAAGGTATTGTAGGTCAAATTTAAAAACTATTTTGCATGTTGTATAGTTCCCATAATGCTATAATGCTAGCTAGCATAATAGCATTATTCCAGCTTGTTAAGTACTCCTCCAGTAAAAATTGTTTTCACACACACACTTACCTACCATGTAAGTTCTGTCGTTCATTTCAGGATAACTGATAGTTACATAAAAAAAATAAACCATAATTTTAAAAATATAACTTAATACATATTTAGTGTAGTTATCTATCAATATTTATGTTGTAATAAGCTTATAGCAAAATACAAGTAAATACATGAAAGTAAAACTAATGGTGTTAGCAAAAGTACATACAATATGAAAAATTTTAAATACATGGTAGATGAAAGGTAGATACATCATGCAATGTCTGGTTATTAATAACAAAAGTAATGATTGCCAGTAATTGCAATGGTAACTTTATTGCCATCTGTGCTCAGGCAATATCAATGCTATATTATTAATGGTCCTTCGTTGAATGTGATGCCTTAATGAATCTAATGACAAAATACATTTTACAGTCAGAGACATGGGCATGTGAAAATTACTTACTCAGCAACCATTAACACAATCTTTTAATAAATACGGCAATGTCCATAGAACAAACTGTTTCTTGATTATGAGATGTTCATTGTACTAAAAGAGAGAGAAACAGATGATAATTTGACTTGTACCAGTTGTAACTCTAGTTGTACAAGTGCATTCAAAAAATTAAATTGATTATGTTAAAACGTGTGCATCCATTATACCATTAACAGAAAAGGCAACTTCTTTATTTAAATCCTGAGATAGAGAATGCGCTTTTACTTTTACTCTTCCATACTCTATTTGCACAAGTAGGACCTTTAAACAAATTAATTCTAATAAAACAATAATCAATGAACAAATACCATAAGCAGTTTTCACACTTAAAATACAGATCCACCTTTTATCTAGTGCCAGTAACACATTTATAAAAAATTAATGAACAAATAAATCAAGAAATAATGATAACAATAACAGAAGAAGCAATCTATACACTAAGGTCCTTATCAGCATATACACTTTCACTTTTTGTGTAGGAGAAACACTAAACAAAATGATAACGTTAAAATAGTAATAAATTGATATGAACAAGCATATGCCCCACCATCAGAAATGTCAATAAAAGGATCAAGTGTTGGTATACAACTAACTAAAATTTCTTCAATATCGCCCGTAAATTACTTTCACAGAGAGTATGTTCCCTACCAGCATCAGCATACTGCCGGTAAACCTTGTGTCGGGACACACTGGACGGCAATAGCTTGGCCTTCCCATAATCCCTCACTCCAGGTATCCTCCCAGGTAGTAATATGGTGTAGTCTTCAGCATAGTTCTTCAAAAATGCTACCACATCTTTAATGCCTTCCACAGAAACAGCATGACAAGGAATGCGACCAGTGTTCCCATGAACCCTTCAATAAAAATTTTAATTACTCTCCTTTGGATTATTCTTATTATTTTTACCTAGGTTTTATTCCATTTTGAAGGAAATGCCTCCTCAAGTTCTTGTAAGTACCATTTCTGATACTGTATACGAACAAGAAGAGCTTCTTACATATCTATTTTTAAAAGATAAGAAATAACTTATTGTTATAGATATTTTTTGTTCAATACTTTCTTTCCCCTGTATTCATACTCAGTCCTATTCCTCTGAACTGTTTCACAAGATGTTGAAGACTTTTCTCACTCTCTGAATAATAATAACAATAAAAATAATAATAATAATACTAAATAATAATAATAATAATAATAATGATAATAATAATAATATTCCTTCTCACTCTCATAATAATAATAACAATAACAATAATAATAATGATAATAATAATAATAATAATAATGGAACACCAACTATGCTCAGGTATTAGGGTGGATTAGGACTCATCTAACTATCTCAACTTTGAGAGCCACAATCTTATGTCTTAGGGGCACACGTACCAAATGGAGATCAATGAATATGGCTGACAGTTTCCCCCATAGCATTATTATGCACTAAAATGAACAAATTACTATTACATTAATTTTTTTTCCAACACTATTTCTATTCCAAACTACTTTTGTCCTACTTGGTGTATTTTGGTTAGTTTATAATAATAATAATAATAATAATAACAATAATAATAATAATAATAATAATATTCCTTTCTCACTCTCATAATAATAATAACAGCAATAATAGTGTTGTTCTAGTTCTTACTTTTCAAATAGTTCTAGTTTTAGTTCTAGTTCTAAGCCTTTAATTTGCTTAGTCTTAGTTGTAGTTCTGGTTCCAAATTTTTAGTTTGTACAGTTCTAGTTTTAGTTCTAGCTCCAAGCATATACTCTACATAGTTATAGTTCTAGTTCTAGTTCCAAGCTCCTGGTTTCCCTAGTTCTAGTGTAGTTCTAGTTCTAGTTTAGTTCTCTTTCCTTTATTTTGACACTTTTTTCAATGACATAAGCTCTAATCAAGCTAGTTGGCAACATTTTATGTAGTCAATAGCATGTAGTTCTAGCATTAGTTCCATATAAAATAATAGTTGTAGTTCTAGTTCTAGTACCAACATTAATTTACAAATAGTTTTAGTTCTAGTTATAGTTCAAAGAAGAGTTAGCTATTAGTTCTAGTTCTAGTTATAGTTCTATAGCTAGAAAACCGTTAGTTTAGTTATAGTTTTAGTTCTAGGAACTAAAACTAGCTAAAAATAATGAAACTAAATGACTTTTTAGTTCTAGTTCCAAAGAACTAGAACAACACTAAACAATAATAATAATAAAAATATTCCTTTCTCACTCTCATGAAAATAACAATAACAATAATAATAATAACAATAATAATAATAATAATAATAATAATAATAATATTCCTTTCGCACTCTCTTAATAATAATAACAATAATAATGATAATAATAATAATAAATAAAAATAATAATAATAATACAATCATGAGCTGGGTGAGAACTCGAATCACATTTGCCATCATTAGAGCATCAATCCTGTGCCTGAGGGGTTCCCGTACAAAGTGGCGGTCAGTCAACATGATGGACGGTTCGCCTCTATCACTTATAATGTCAACTTAAACAAAATTAACCATAATTAATCTAGCCTATTGTTGTTGTATCTATTCCATCTCTCTCTTTCTTTCATCTTCTGTATTATACATATGTCCTATCTATCCTACACCTAAGTGTTTCTTTTCTTTGTATAATAATAATAATAATAATAATGTGTATTATTTTCAAATATTAATTAGTTGCATTCAAAAAAAAATAATAATAATAATAAAATAATAATAATAATAATATTAATAATATTCCTTTTTCACTCTCATCAAAATATAAACAATAATAATAATAATCATAATAATAATAATAATAATAATAATAAATAAATAAAAATAATAATAATAATAATAATCCTTTCTCCCTCTCATAATAATAATAACAATAATAATAATAATAATAATAATAATAATCATAATAATAATAATAATAATAATAAATAAATAAAAATAATA
>NW_003547114.1:9981-14782 GCF_000090795.2 Amphimedon queenslandica | reverse complement strand
AACATAAAGCCTTCACTAGTGTAACTGTGTAAGCCTTCATGGTGCATTGCTCAGTATTTGGGAATAATCATAGTCTTTTGCAGGTTCATGCAGTGGTGTAGGATATCTTCTCACACCAGTTTGCAAATACTCTCTTGTTTCTTTACTTTTTACCATTTTAATCCTACTGTTTTTCCATTTTTAATGTTTTTTATTTACTTGTTTCCATTCTTTTTTCTTAAATTAATAAATTACATTCTGTTTTGATTCTGTGGTTAGGTTAATCATATTCATGCTAATCACGTGCGCATAAATTAAAATGGCGTCAAACCACAAACCCACGCGGTGTCTGCAGCTGGATTTTGACTTCCATTTTGTTCTCTCCTTGCTTCTTTTTGAATCCACCTTTGTGGTCCTTGACCCAAGCACGAAGGAATGATGTAAAAGCCAACTGGAGCGGTTCTCTGGTTTAAAAGATTAGAGGGGCCATAGAAGAAGATGAAAGAAAGAAGAAAAAGTCTGAAGAATTTTGCAGAAATTTGAATTTGGGCCTATTCTTCAAAAAAGCTCTCGCTACATTACAGTCCACTTTAAAGGTACCAGGAGAATCGCTCAGTAAAGGAGGGCTCATCTAAGCCATTTATAAGGCTGTACAACGTAAGATAAAAGAGTTATAAGTGTTTGAAAATCATAAAAACGGTCGCCATCTTGAAAAACCAACCTCAATCCTACATATAGGCTACCGCCTATATAATAATAATAACAATAATTTAATTTGTGGAAGGATAGCGGATATGTAACAACTGAGCAGCGTCTGTGTGATCAGGTTAGATTGATTAAGAGCAAAAGGTGGCTAAGTGTGGTGGAGTTAGATGCTATTAGGCAAAGAGTTTTAGGATGTGTTGGGGATCTAGAAGTCAGTCAGCTTGACTTTGGGGATCAGGGAGCTTGTGAAGAGAGTTTGGTTCATGATGCAGGTGTAGTTGAGGGAAGATTAGGGAGCATGTTTATGGTGCAGTTGATAGTGGTTTAGATCCTGTTCCGAGTGCAGTGCGTGAGGAGGTGATGAAATTGAAGAGAATTTGGCATGAAGTTATGAGTAAGGATAAAGTGGAGCGTTATGATTTTCGAAGAGTGAATAGATATCGACTAATAAAAGAAACTAGGAAAGTAAATGAGTTAGTGAAGTATATTAAGACATCAGATAATACTGAGACAAATTGTTTAATTAGAGCCATATGCGTTAATGTTGCTAAACGGCTAGGTCTATGTGAGTTATTAGAAGATAACAGAGCTATAAGGGGAAGAAAGCCATGATGGCATAGGAGGTTAGAAAAGGATATCAAGGTCATAAGAAGTAATATAAGTGTGATGGAGAGTAAGAGAGCTGGCAGATTAAAGAAGATGAGTAAGTATAAGCTGTTAGAGATGAAATATAACATTAAGAGGAAGGGGTTTCAAGTCATTCTGGAAGAGCTGAAGCAGCGATTAGTGGCTAAGAGTGGGAAGGTGAGGAGGTATGAGCAGCGAATCAAGCAGTATACTCAAAATTGTCTTTTTAATTCTAATCAAAAGAGGTTTTACCAGCAGCTAGATGGGGGGATTGAAAAGGAAGGGTTTGGGCCTGATGCAAAGCAAAGTGTGTCATTTTGGAAGAGGATTTGGGGAACGGCAAAGGATTTTAATCAGAATGCTACATGGTTAAGAGAGATTGAGGAAGGTGGGACATCAGTGACGCAGGATAATCTAAGTATTGGTATAGGTAGAGTTATGAAGAAGATGCCTAGTTGGAAAACTCCAGGACCTGATGGTGTACAGGGATTTTGGATCAAGAATGTTACGGCACTGCATAAGAGTATAGCTAGTCAGTTTGATAAATGTGCAAAAACAAACCCAATTTATGCACTATTAATACTAAATATGGCGTCATGTCTTCAAAGATATACAAAATGTGTTATTACTTTTGTAACGCGCAGTGAATTTTCAACTAACAAAATAAAAAAATAATATTATATCTTTGCTATAGCCTTGGAAAAAAAAGTCTCGCAAAGCTCAAAAACTAAAACAATCATAATTGTACACTAATTCTTACAAATCAAAATTACATGAATCTATTAGAATATTGCCACAAGAGGTTATACAGTACAAATTTTTACAGTGGGTGCTTCAAACTACAGTAGAGGCCCCCTACATTTACATGTATGTCTGTCAGTACATGTATATAGCAATTAACTTATGCAACAAAATAACTTATGTGGTGAATGCATAAAACATGCATTGTTTCACAAGTATGCACTTCCAGTCAGAAATTGATTACACAATACAGATCTGATTTTTAAATTTGGTACTCACAGATAGAGAAAAAAATTCCTTTCCAGCAATATCCCGTTTATGACAATGCACAATAAAATTTGGAAGTTATGGATGCTGTTTGGACGATTGCTCCGGAATATAAGTACAGAGAAAAGCCATTTTAAGTTATTTTCAATGTTTCCGTGTCATGCCCGTTCATGTAGTACATGAAACCACGCCTACCAGGAAAAACCACACCCAAATCAATTAATAAACGGGGAATGAAGAAAGAAGCACTTTTGACTTGCTATCACAGCATTTGAACTATCATTTCTTGTATAATGGACATCGTAAGAGTTGTCTCAAGCCCTGCCATTCATGGTGGCTTCAAATACTAGAAAGTTTTTTCATTACCTAGTTACAGAGTTATTATTACGTCCTCTAGTGCTAAAAGTTCTAATTATGGACTGTTTTGAACACGGATCATCCCCATACTTCATTCAAATCCAACCATCGCTTTTCCTTGAGTTTACAGGTAATATATATATTATTTTTATTTAGAAGTATAATTAAGTTCTTTACATGTAACGTTAAAATAGTTTATTGTCTTTGCACTTGTGGATGAATCCTATGAAAAATTTGTTGTTATTGTTATGTTTAATGATGTTTCTTTCTCTTACTGTTGTAGCAGGGCCTCCTCTTCCTCTTTGGCCTCTTCCTTGGCCACCTCCCTCTCTTCCTTGGCCACCTCCCCCGCTTCCTTGGCCACCTCCCCCGCTTCCTTGGCCAGCTGCCCCTCTTTTTTGTCCATCTCCTCCTTCTTGGCCACCTCCTCTTCCTGCTCCTCTCCCGCCACCTGGTCAATGCTTCCATTTACCCCTATGATGTCTCCTTTTCTTCTAACAACAAAAAGAGATTAAGGTAAGTTATACTAATAATAAGAACACAATACACATTAACATGTTTTAAATACCATTAGCTACTACTAACACATGAAGGAATAGTACTGTATGTTCATGTAGTATCATTATTCTTGAAAGTAATATGAAATTAACAAGTTAACTAAAGACAAAGTTACTCACTAAGGGATAGCATTTTACAGGCAAGAATAATTACATTGTTAATAATAATAAATGTACCTCAGACTGATGCTCAATCTCACACCCAGCATTCCTTAAAATTGCAGTGCTGTTCTTTTTGCACGTCCAGCATAAGTTCGTCATTGGCTTGATGCTGTAAATGTGGGGAATATACTTTCTCCATATTCTTTTAAAGGAACTTTCACAGAGAGTATGTTCCCTACCAGCATCAGCATACTGCCGGTAAACCATGCGTCGGGACACACTGGACAGCAATAGCTTGGCCTTCCCATAATCCCTCACTCAAGGTATCCTCCCAGGTAGTAAAATGGCGTAGTCTTCAGCATAGTTCTCCAAAAATGCTACCACATCTTTAATGCCTTCCACAGAAACAGCATGACAAGAAATGCGACCAGTGTTCCCATGAACCCTTCATTAAAAATTTTAATTACTCTTCTTTGGATTATTCTTATTATTTTTACCTAGGTTTTATTCCAATTTGAAGGAAATGCCTCCTCAAGTTCTTGTAAGTACAATTTCTGATACTGTATACGAACAAGAAGAGCTTCTTACATATCTATTTTTAAAAGATAAGAAATAACTTATTGTTATAGATATTTTTTGTTCAATACTTTCTTTCCCCTGTATTCATACTCAGTCCTATTCCTCTGAACTGTTTCACAAGATGTTGAAGACTTTTCTCACTCTCTTAATAATAATAACAATAAAAATAAAAATAATAATAATAATTAATAATAATAATGATAATAATAATGATAATAATAATAATATTCCTTCTCACTCTCATAATAATAATAACAATAACAATAATAATAATGATAATAATAATAAAAATAATGGAACACCAACTATGCTCAGGTATTAGGGTGGATCTAACTATCTCAACTTTGAGAGCCACAATCTTATGTCTTAGGGGCACACGTACCAAATGGAGATCAATGAATATGGCTGACAGTTTCCCCCTTAACATTATTATGCACTAAAATGAACAAATTACTATTACTTTAATTATTTCTCCAACACTATTTCTAGTCCTAAACTACTTTTGTCCTACTTGGTGTATTTTGGTTAATTTATAATAATAATAATAATAATAATAATAATAATATTAAAAATAATAATGATGATAATGATGATAATGATAATAACAATAATATTCCTTTCTCACTCTCAATAATAATAACAACAATATATATATACAATAATAATAATAATAATAATAATATTCCTTTCTCACTCTCATAAAAATAACAATAACAATAATAATAATAATAATAATAATAATATTAATAATAAAATAATAATTAATAAATAAAAATAATAATAATTCCTTTCTAACTCTCATAAATATAATAACAATAATAATAATAATAATAATAATAATAATAAAAACAAATAATAATAATGATGATGATAATAATAATAATAAT